>NC_056559.1:96941-126286 GCF_013358625.1 Macadamia integrifolia | reverse complement strand
CCCCCCCCCTTTTTTTGTTTTATAACCTGAAAACAGAGTAGGTTTTTTAAACCACATATAAGAAGCACTGAAGTAGGACCAATCTTACAAAAAACAACCACCAGCCATCCTCAGTTGTTTTGAAGGGAAGATAACCACTCTTCCATATACTTCTTGCTTTCTGCAAATCAGAAGTAAAATGGAGAGAATGAGTCAGCACAGACAAAAGGACCCAACTTGTTTTCTCATAAACTGAAATTGAAACTCAATATCTACCAGTCCAAATGGCAATAAATTAATAAAAGGTTAATAAATGCTTCATGTTCTCTTCCCACTTCCTATAATTTTAATCTTTCAGTTGAACTGCAAATCTTACTTAAGAATTCAGATATTTTTTTGGCAGTCTAACCTAAAAAGGACAAAAGCAATTAAAATGTATATTGCTCATGTGGAGGAGTCCACCATATTGCTGCTGATTAGCTAATACATTTAACTAGCCTATTAATTACAGAACCAAATTAATTGTAACTAATATTCCCAAAACTAACCCAGTCTGAAATGAGTAAAAAGAATATCAGTCTAATTAAAAAATACAATTTTGGATATAAACAGCATAGGAGTGAAATTAAAATCACTAGAAACAGCTGTAGTCTCTACCCAACCTAAGTTTTTACATTTTGTGAAAGAATGCATCCTCGGATACTGAATTCAGGGTCAGACAAACACCACATAAATTCTATCAGAGTTTTAAACCATGTACTGAATGAAATTTATCAGATGAGCCAAAAAGGGGTTCTGTTAATCTGTGAGTGCCCAAGAAAAAAATTAACCAAATATATATATATATATATATATATATCACAAATGAGAGAAGATTTAAGACAATGAGTTTATCAGTCATAATTACCATGGTGGCTAGTTCAATTAAGATTACTCAATTGTTGATAAAATTATAATGCCTATTATTATAGAACATTTGTCTAAAATTGCAGTGATGTTCAAGGATTATTTAGCACCATAACAAATTGGTCAGAGACCTATTACCTTTATAATATTCACTGATAAAGGTCACATGGCTGTTGAAGAAACAATGAGAACGATCAAAAAGCAAGAAAAGGGGCAAGATGTTTCCCCTCAAATGATAAAACCGGTTGGTAAGATGAAAAGAATTATCTGAGCAATCAAAATTATTCTCGAGTTCTATCTCTGAAGACAGTAGTGTCACAACCATTATCATTTATATTCCGAGTTCAATATTATTATAATACTTGAAACCTCAAAGATAAAGATCCCTAGATGATTTCAGCATAACCGGCAGCATTCATTACCCGTGTGTACAATGGTTTACAGTAGAAACAGGGCATCAAAACAGAAAATCACACTAACATGATGGGGCAAATATAATACGAAATCGTACAGAACATAATGAATTTGGAGGGAGAAAAGTAGAAAACAAACGTTAACAAACGAAGACCTTACCTAGAATATGGTTTGCACCATTGGGCAGGTTTCCGATGGCACTCAAAAACTGGTTCTTGGGGCTGTCCACCTCCACCAGCTCCCTACGACCACGTCCATAGCATGGAACCAGCACGGCAAAACTGCTCTCTGTCTCATCGTCGCTCAGGAAATCAGAGGCATGGGGTTCCAACCACCCAATAGACCAATCGGAATCGTCAGACTCAGAACCCGATAAACACCCACCATCCGATGGAACCAGCACTAAATCATATTCCCTGTCGATTCTTCGTTCTTCTCGGCTGTGCCATTTCCGCTTAACCCTTCTTGGCGTGGACTGCATCTTACCGCCTTTCACTGAAGGAAATTTGATATTATCTGATTCTCGCACTCCCAACCCCAAATCAGATGAAGAATTCAAAGAAGCGCCGGAGGACACAGTAGTTTCGTTATCTTTTCCACCCCACAACCACCAAGAAATTCGAGGGAAAGCCAAAGACATTCTACCCTGGAAAAAAAAAGGATCGATAGGTTGGCAATGGAAGCAAAAAAATCAATAAAGATATTAGGAGATTGAATGAGAGTACTCCTGATGTAATGGCTCCAAGAGCAAAGGTTGCTTTGGGGGTGAAAAAATGAGAATAGTTTCAGTGTGTTTGTGGCAAAAGAATTGAAACCCGAAAAGAGGAAAATTCACTTACTGCAGAAACCACCAAATTAGGAATAACCGATCCACTTAAAATAAATAAGAAAGAAAAAGTAAGATTACAATTGGCCAACGAAGGGATAAGATGTGATCGAAAAAAGAAAGGATAACCGTTTAAGTCACAAATCCTAAATAAGCAACAAAAATCTATCACGAAGAAGTTTAGGAGTTTCCAAGCATCCAAATTCCAAAGAAACTGTCTCCTTTATCCTCTTCTTTCGTTTTTTCCTGGGGTAAACGCGGATTTACCGCAAATAGAAAGAACTTAAAAGACTAAACAAACCAAACGGAACTAACTAAATCAAAAGGAACTCAAACACTCAACAAAAAGGATAGAGATCACAGAACTAGCGAGAATGAAGCACAAGAAATTCCTGGATCATAAACCAAAAAAAAAAGAACAAATTCGAACGAACGAACGACCTAAATCCTTCGATTCAGCAAACCAGACCAATTCCAAAGCTTCAAAAATCCACAATTTTCCTGCTCTTCACTCCTTGAATCACCTTAAAAACGTTCAAGGCCAAGAATCAGAAACCCTAGTGCTTACCTTTTTCTTCAAAAATTTGAATCAAATACGAGGATCCGAGACGAAAAACTCCCTTCAATCTGAGAAAAATCGGGAAAAAAATAACCAAGATCCCTTCTCCTCAAATCAAAAATGAAAAAAAAAAAAATGGCCTAAACCTCTTCGAAAATCTCTACCTCTTCAAATAATTCTCTGCTTCGTCCGTCACTCTGGAGGAAATCCGTTGAAGCTCGTCGTCTTCTCTATTTATAAGCTCTTTAAGAGGACATTTTACTGTTCTAATTGATTGGATTTTATCAGAATCTCATCCAACGGTTGATATGGAAGCGTACAATCCTTCTAGGTCCTCTGACGTCGTCCGATCATTCTATTGCCTCAGCCAATCATAGAACAAGGATAAGAGGACATCCAAACCATTTGGATACGTGTTGATGGTATATCCGTCAGATTTGGATCCAGTCTCTCATTTCCCAGAAGCCTAATCATTGCTAGTGAGTGCGGTCCAAGAAAGGCCACGTGTACGGAAAAGTCCAGTTTCTAGTTTCTTATTGGCTAAAAGATATTAAAAAAAGGCCAGATTCTGAATCATATACGTGGCGGATAGATCTAGGATAAGGGCCGTTATCTGCCATTGGATTGGAGGTCCCGTAATGTGATTCATTTCCGGGTCTGAGTAGATGGAGTAATCGGAACAAGGGTCGGGTCGGGTACCTTGTGGAAGATTAGATATAGTTGCTTAGACGAATCCCACATTCCCACCCACCAGCTTGGGAAGAAAGTAAAGCCCGGCTCGGAAATACAAAGAAGAGTGGTGGTTGATGACCCAAGCAATGATCAAAGTATGGGTGGGATACGGGTTTCTATTTCTACGGTTCAATCGTGTACACAATCAATCCTCGGGGGTGTTGGTTGGTTCAATTTGATTTCATTGATTTTAGTGTGAGAATGGGTGAATTCGATACCAAACCAATAAGAGAATATCTAGTTCCAATTTCCGAGTGTGTAATTATTATGGCTAAAAAGGAAATGCTATTGGTTTGTGCTTAGGTTTGACACATCTACAATTCTCAGGTCCAAAGTTTAAGTCTGAGTCATAATCTAATATGAGGCAGGTCTAATCTCTTTTTTTTTTTTTCTTGCTAACAACAGGTATCTAGACCCCTTTGGCCTAACTAGTCCCGTGGGTTTGATCTCATTAACTATTTATTTATTTATTTATTTTTGGATAGAAATCCACTTTTAACTTAAAGCTAAAGGGAATGAAGTGATCAAACGTCTTGTTGAAAGCGAATGACTTCTTAGCATGTGAGAGTTGTAATTGATTGATAAACTTCAATAAAATAAAGGGTAACAGTAATAATTATAAATTTTAAAGGAATATTGATGGAACCCTTTCATTCCTAGCCATGGAATGCGCATCAATTTTATCGATTTTGGGATTTGATGATCAATGCATGAATAATTCATTTTGATACCATTTAACAGTGCCCAATCTAGAAACCCGATCTTCATAAGATACAATTAGATAATTTTCATATAACTATAGATAGATTAGTCGAATGATTAATTATGAAATAAAAAATCCAATTAGTCTAGTGTTTTGAACATCTGGACACATTCTCTATTTTTAAGGGATAAAAACATCTTTTTTGAGACGTAAGGAATGCTAAACCGGCAGAGTATAATCATAAAAAACTAAGAACAATGAGATGAGAAATGGAGAAGGGAAGAGACTAAAAGTGGACTGAGTGGGGCATCAAATAAATCATGGAATGGGCCTGATGAGTATGGGTGGGCCCGAAAAAGGCTAAGCTCTATCTGTGGGTGTTGGGTAGTTTTGTGAGACCCCTTTTTAATTCTTGCATCACCCAATAGGCCAATAACACGAAGTAAAGTTGATGATGATGTTTCCTTTATTAGTTGATTCAATTAAGGAAATAATCTCTCTCTCTCTCTATCTTTCTCTATCTCTCTCTCTTCAATAAATGATCACTTGATGGAGAGTTGTCGACCCATCTAGATCCTTCTTCTCTATTTTTCTATTTATTTATTATTATTATTTTTTTCACTTTCACCTGATTGGATAAGCTGCAATCACTCTATTTTTAAGTATTCTTTGCTTCCACTTCATTGTTTAATTCATTTAATTGGCAAAGCTTCTTTCTCACAAATATTGAAAGGGTAATCAATAACAAGGTCTTAGGCATCATAATATATGTATTCGTATTAATTTCGGCTGATATTGATATTAATATGGATTAATCATATGAAAATGGATTAGACCAATTTGTTCTTCAAAAATATTGATATCTTGTTTTTTTTTTTTGGATCATTTTATTCTCTCCTATAAATATAGATATCTAATCAGTATTAATTACCAATGATATCAATATGAATACGATGGATATGATAACAATAATTAATCACTTGGACTTTGAATGTTATGACCATTTCACAATAACAGTAATTGCAATAATGTCATACCAAATTACCACTGTACCCATTGACTTTATCACTTTCAAGTCTTAAACTGATTAGAGAAACCACACACACGTATGGCTAAGATTTGTTGATGTAAGGGATGTAGGGTTTATTGAATGATTAATTGCTTTCATCAGATGAGAGAGAGAGAGAGAGAGAGAGTTTTGTCATGTTCTGAATGATGAAATATGAAAACATGGAGAGGCAAAAGAGAAGAGAATGAGCCATTCCCATTCCATTTAGAGAGAGAGAGAGAGAGACATGTCATATTCTCCATTTAGGGGGAGAGATGTCATATTCGGAATGATGAAATATGAAAACATGGAGAGGCAGAGAAGAGAATGAGTTATTCCCATTCCATTTCCTTCCCACAAATCCCCACTAAACCCTTTGGAGTTGCCCACGGGGCAGTGAGCAGTCGATGAAAGAAATATGTTACAAGGGCGTGGGTGTGGGATCCACTTAAAGTGGATGAAAGAAATATGTTACGGGCTGTGGGACCCACTTAAAAAGAAAGGTGATTTGCAGATCGATCCCCTAATTACTATGGACTATGACTTGGCAATAAGGTTATAGGTATCGATATTGTATTCATCGAAACGTATCAATATTATTGAAGGCCGACATTTATATAGGCAAGGTCTAAGATATTTTAAACGGTCTGTATTAGACCATTTTACCTCTCAAAATATCATTATCTTGTTTTTTTTTTTTAATTATTTTACCCCCCTAATACTAATATGACCTTTCTGATATTGATATATTGATCAATACAATACCAATATCAGAAACCCATGGATATGAGTATCAATATGGATCAATTTTATTGGTCAAAAAGTGAAGTTTTTTATCAAAAACTAATTATTGATCTCAAATCCATCTGATACAATCAATACATATTTTATATTGATATCAATTATACGATACCCAATACTGTATTCTATAACCTCGCATATGAGAGAGAGAGAGATTGAGAGAGAGAGAGAGAGAGAGAGAAGGGGGGCGCACAGGTGCATTGGTGGGCAAAGGTGCTCTCGTCAAACCAAGATTCAGGGAAACCAATCACTCTCCCAAACCTTAATTATGTCTTTTTTTTTTTTTTCTTTTCATTTCCTTAAAAAAGGTCAAAAATAGAATCAGAATCTCTCCATAGATATATACTGAGATACATATATTGCCCACTTGCACTAACCTGTGACGTTGGTCACCCAAAAAAAAAAAAAAAAAACTCATTGTCATTACAATAGCTTCCACCCTCTTTCTCTCTCTATCTTCTCTTGATATAGATTAATATGGATAATCTTTGCTTGGCCCACTACACATCACTATATTAGCACCTTCCCATGATTATTATTTATATAAATGAATGATCTCTTCAATCCAAAGAATATCTTCTGGAATCAAATTAGTACCACGGTTAATAACTAATAATTTTGTTAATTTGTATCTATATGATCTCTTATATTTTATTGTGTTTAATTGTATAAGTTCTCATGAATTAAGTGTCAAACTTAGTCGATGTACGTTTGCAGCAAATGAGATTGTTGAAGCATATATAATTTAATTAATGAAAAAAAGAAGCACGATAGACCAACGTAAAGATTCCAATGTTGACATGGGCCCACTATCAATCTCTCTTGGATGATATCATTTTCTACATTGCCATTGGTGTGGCATGTGGATTCTTCCCTATATTGAGGTTATGAGAAATCCTCTTTTAATCAAGTAACTAGCCCTCGTGATTATTTTTTTAATGTTTTGTAATATCCTCTTCAATCACCTCCCGTTTGTAAGGAACTTTATTTTTTTATATCTAATGTGTACCGCAACACATGTGGCACACAACCCATGCGTGCATGTGAAAGGTTGGAGAGTCAATGGAAGGAAAATCATTGGATAGGATCCCAATTCAAGGTTGTTCCACTTCCACCAGTCTAATATGTACGATAACTTAATGTAGAAAGTAAGATTTAAGAAATATCAATATTCGCTTTTTATTTCAATTTGTACAGAACATAAACAGATTTTGAATCCATTTTTACTTTGTGTGTTTCCAAATAATGCTGAGTTTGGTTGTAAAGAAAATCACGAGGAAAATTGGAGATGTGAATATGTGATTGTTTGGTTGCATAAATGAAAGAAAATACGGGAAATAATAACTATTTTTTTGTGACAGATTTATCCTTAATTTTGTGTCTCAACTGTCACCCATTATACAAGGAAATATAATAATAATAATAATAAAAAAAAATAAGTATTCCTTCACCCGTGGTGGAGAAAAAAGAATCCCTTTTACCATTGGTGATATGACCTCATGATTAGAATCTCATGTCATCATTTAACTCTCATCTCTATTGCACAGGTGCAATGGAACAACTGTATATGGGAGATCAAGAGGTCCCAACAAGCCTTGCTGAAGGCAGGTTTTTGACCCAAGACCTCATTACAACCATTCAAGGAAAAGAAATTCTCTCCAATGCATTGGGAGCCCAACCAAACATCCGATGACTGAGAGAACCCAAGGGTGCACACCCTTGTGTTGGGGTGCCTGTCTAGATCCTCCCAATCATTGGATCCCAAGTTCCCAACATGTTGAAGAGGAGCCAGATCCATCAACGCCATTCACAGCTGAGCCATTTGGCACTAATTTGCATATCTAAATCAAAATCAGATACCTTGGAGCATGGTTCTCGGACAGAAATAACCTTGGGTTGTCATTAAAAAAATTATTTTGTACCTAATCACCATTCATCCGTACTAATTGACCAATACGATATTGACCACAAAGCCGATACCATTGCAACCCAATCCTATTCCTCAAACCGTGCCTTGGGGTCCTGTGAATTACATACCCATCTTTGGTCATGTGCAAGTTAAGCACATGAACATTTTGATTCACAAAGAGATTAACCATACGATGAGAGCATGGTGAATGCATCATTGGACGAGATAAAAACCACTTTAAAGCCATATACCATTTTTGTACTCCATTTATATATATATATGTATATATATATATATATATATTCCATCCGAAACAAATGAAGCTTTGGCTGGGGAAGGGGGAGAAAAAAACCAGAAATACCTGCGGAGAGGTGCACAATGAAGCTGCAGTACACATAATATCCATTCCCAAATCCCAACCCAGCCCAACTTTTCAAAGCATGTAGGCACTCTCCATGTTTGCTTGTTGATCAATGCTTTTTAACCTCCCTCACCCCCAACCGAAAAGAAAAGAAGGCATACAATCAAGAAACAAAGCCAAACCAACAACTTTGCAACTTGCATTTATGAAGTTTTTAAGACTTCTCTCCAGGATGGATTGTGCAATTCTAAACTCAATAAACATGATATTTCATGTAACAGATAGCAAAGACCAATTGTAACATATTTGAAATTAAAGCAACTACAAACATTTCGCTTGGTAAGTCACCAATATTATGGTTCTTGTAGTTTTTTGGATCTTGATCCACCAGTTAATAATGCCATTATACATTGAACCACACAATTACCATTACCACATTCAATAGCATGACAAAGCCTGAAAGCCAAGTCCACTGGCTCAATGGGTTAGCCAGCCTCCACCTATGTCATCTTATTTCTACAAAGCTTTTTGATCTTTAAGCCTTTAACCCCTTGTGAGAGATAGGAGATCAGACAAGCCAGAAAATAAAAACATATAAAACCTCGCAAAGCAGAACACCCAAGGCTTTGATGGAGTAAGACTAATAATAATAATAATAAAGCCGACTCGAATGCTTAAACTGTCGATACAATATATTCCAATTGACAACTCTGTAAGGAACCTAACCATACAAGTTAGCACCTTTAGTTGACGGCAACCCTCTTACATTAGCAATTTTTCTAAATCAATAATTTGCTTGTTTGCATAATGAATATAGCTGCAACCACCTACAAAAGTCGTAGACTGGTAATAATTTTATTAAAAAAAAAAAAGATTCTCAGGTATTAGTTTTTCTCCATGGTTCTCATGATTCCTACCTCCCTACCGCCCTAAAACATATAAAAGATGTTCTGATAAATTTGCTGTCAATTTCAGCCATCTAGTGACTTCATAGCACCATGATATACAATAGAATGCAGTCAAAATTGACATGATGTTGGCAGTGAAAAGGAGTTGAAAAGTGGAGCAAGAAGATAGTCCCGGGAGATGAGTAATGCTTACATGTGCACCTGTCAGCAAGTCATTGATGAAAGTCTCACCAAGAAACTTCTCTTCGGCCAATGCCCTACTGGAGTGGAAAAAGACGTAAAAGGGAAGACCGCCTTACTGAATATACATTGTCCATGTCCAACTGCAAAAAGAATGGAGCAAATAAAGAAAACCTTAGATATTGGCTTTCACCAGTATTATCAACTAATATCAACTAATACTTCTTGATACTTATTTCAATTGCATTGGTCATTTAATGGAAATCTGAAATAATAAATGCATGGATTTTTTTCCCAACAAGTATGAATGGTCAGTTAGAATCCACTGTTTAATGGGACTCAGATAAGACATTCCAAAGATGAGCAAAAATACGCCCAGTCAGACAAATATAACTATTACTTGAATTTGTTTCTGTGACCTACACAATTTGCTTTTTCTGTTTTTTTTTTCCCCCCTTTCTTTTTCCACACCTTTCCCTTAGGCCCTGTTTGGATAGCGGGGAGTGTGGGGTGAGATAATTGTGGGGGTGGGTCCCATAGGGAAAGAAATGGGAAGGGAAGTGAAAAGAGAATCATAGTAGCATTCCCATCCCATATCCATTGGTTGGGGGATGTTCCAGAGAGAGAGAAATACATAGCTAAGAGTGGGGACGGAAATGTGATAGGAATCGTGGGTGGAGTTCCCAGAAGTTCTCTGCTCATTCCACACCATTTACTGGTGAACTGGTGGTACTGCTGGTTCTGCTAATCCCATCTTCTCCTTGCATTCTTCTTCAATGTATCCAGATGACTGACACCGTCTGACTGTCCTAAAAATATTTTACTCTTTTGAGACCTTATCGGCAACTTTAAGCCATTCATTAAAACAAAAACTCTTTCTCCCAAGCTGAAGAAAATTATCCCCCCAAGCATCTAAAACAAAAGTCCCATGTTCTGTCCAATCAGCTGGGGAATTCCAGGCACCAAAAGATAGTTTCAGGGGAGGAGCTGCAGCAGCAGCGGCGTTGCTACGTGTGTTGCAAACTCAAAACCTAAAGCTAAATTCTTGAATTTCCATTTTTTCCTGTGCCTTTCAGAATCCTCCTCATCTGCTTCAATCGTTCGGTAATAATTGTTTAGCTCATCATAGTCTTTGTCGACCTCAGCTTCTTCTACTACTCGCTGGGCATCATTTACAGGGAAATGGTTTGGACTTTGAAGGACACCTTGCATCATCTTTTGCATGGTCCATTTCTACAGAACCAAATACCAAGACTCAGAGAAACATAACTCACATCATCCCCAGGGGATGTTCTGTTGGTGGACTCATCGAGACTCGGAGATAAGAACAATGAGCAGAGACAAAGCTTGTCCGTTGTCAGCTTCACCATGGCCTCATCCTCACTCAGCTGGCCCATCATCAGCTTCACCATGGCCTGATACGATGCAGGTCTTGATTTATCTTCTCTCAAACCCATCAAAACCCATACTTCAGAGGCCACTACAGAGAAGGAAGAGAGAGGGCAAAGCAGTGGTTTTTGGCACAGGGAAGGGAGAGAGAAACAGAGAGGGGGAGGATAATAAGGGGGGCTCATGGTCTTCCAGGTTCAATAACAGCTTTTGGAGGATTGAAATCGGTAAGAAAGAGAAAGAGCTTCCAATCCAAGAGAGAGAGAGAGAGAGGGAGAGAGAAAGAGACAAGCAGACCATAGCAACAATTCCCTCCATCTTCCCCTCACAGTCCTCCAGCTTTTGGTGGGCCTTCAAAAGGGTGTGGGCTGCTGAAGACACCGAATCAATGAGGAAAACCTGACTTGCAGAGGTTGTATAAGAACTTTCCCACCCCTGCTATCCAAACACATTTTCCAAAGTTTTTAGAGAAGTCTATAAACTTTCCCTCACAGTTCAGTCCCACCCCACCAAAACCCCTCCATCCAAATGGGGCCTTACCATCCAGAAGTGATTTAGAAGGTTATAGAATGACCAAGGATCTCTAGGTGTGGACTAGAGCATAGTTGTCAAGGCATCCAGGCTCTTTATTGGATCCAAGGCTTGTTGACACTTCACGATTTTACGTTGAATTATATTTACATTAGAATCGAGAGGCTTTAAGATTAGTAGAACAAAGACGGAATATGTGATGTGTAACTTTAGTCACACTACGATGGATAACGACATGGTGACTATTAAGGGGAGGGAGATACTGCAAAGTGACTTTTTTTAGATACTTGGGATCTATCATAAATAAAGAAGGCGATATAGAGGATGATATGTCACATAGAATTAAAGTGGGATGAATGAAGTGGAGAGATGCGTCCAAAGTTTTGAGTGACTGACATGTCCTTGTAAAACTTAAAGGAAAGTTCTATAGGATAGTCATACGGCTAATTATGATGTACGGATCAAAATGCTAGGCTGTTGATAAGCAATGTGTAGCAGAGATGAGAATATTATGGTGGATGTACGGGAAAACTAGGAAGGATAAGGTAAAGAATGATTGCATTAGAGTAGATTTGGGAGTTGCCCCAATAAATGACAAGCTTCAGGAAAATCTTTTGAGATGGTATGGCCAAGTTCAACGGAGGCCGTCAAATGCTCCAATGACGATGAGTGATCTAATCCAGATAGAAGGATCCAAAAGAGCAAGCCAAGCCAAGCCAAAAATGACCATAGGAGAGGTTGTGAGGAAAGACATGCACAGTTTAGGCATTGTCCCAAGTATGGCCGAGAATAGAGTGGATTAGAGGGCTAGGATCATGGTAGCAGACCCTATATAGTTGTTGTGTACTACTTCACTACTGTTTTCAGCATTGGTTGTTTCCTTTCACTTTTACTTTTCCTTGTCTTATTTGGATCCATATAGGCGAACCCCATTAAGTTGGGATATGGCTTTGTTGTTGTTTTATTTATTTTTTATTATTATTATTTATAAGAATATGCTATATTATATCCTATGCTTTGTTTATTATATGTCGGTTTTCTCATATTAGATCATTACTTGCATAATTATATCATATTGCATTGATATGACTTTTATGTTACATATAAAAAGGGAATAACCAGAGCATGAGGCTCCAGCCACTACGGGGTTTGGCGAGGGTCATAGTGTACGCAGCCTTACCCCAACTTCTCGAATAGGCTGTTTCCCAACTAGAACCCACGACCACTAGGTCGCAATGAGCACCCTTACTGTTGCGCCGAGGTCTGCCCACTACTTTTATGCTACATATAAGCATAATTATATAAAATTATCATTACTATATTACATAAAATCATAAATTGCACACCTAGACAAGCACCTTGTGATGCAGTTCCAACAAGGGTTTACACAAGGAGAACCAAGACCAAGGTCGACCCAAGTGGTTGACTAGGTCGACCTAGATCTGGTCCAAGTCAGCCCACGGTTTGGGCTGCTGATGGGGTTACTAATTAGTTATTTAGTTTCTATTTTGAAGTCCTAAATTAGTTTATAATTTCAAGTCATTGTTAGTTTCTAATTTCTGTCTAGACTAGTTTCTATTGTCATTAGATTCTAATTTCCAGTTTTTAGTAACTTCTTGTAATCAATTTTTAGTAACTCAGATTTAGAAACCCTAAGTTACTATTACTTGTAAACCCTCCCCATCATTATAAATAAAGATGATGGCTCTTTTAATGAGCCACGATTTTGACAAAATACATGGCTGCTGCTGCTGCTTTATCTGCAAGAGAATTTCCTTGTGTCTGATCAAGGTATTGGGTTTGGTGTTTGATCCAAGCGACTCCTTGCGGCGAGAAGTCCAGGAGGCCTCTCAAGTTTTATTATTTTTCTCAACAATTTCAAGTGTTCTTCTCAGAGATCTACTGCTGTTACAATCAAGTATTTATTGTTTAAAGTTTTCTGCCCAGAATTCCCTGTAGAAGTACCATCGGCCCTGTCTGTTGTAGTTGCTAGAAGTGTCTGTTAAGGCTGAAATTCTGATCGATTGTTCTCCTATTCCCCACTAAGGATCGATCCATATCTGGGCTGATTCTGTGCAGCCATTAAAGAGATATTCAAACTCTCTCATATTTTGTCCTGTAGTGATTTTTTTAAGAACAGAACCAGAATCAATTGCTTTGGTTTGTCCTATTCTGTTTCTGTGGTTCCTGCTGTTGATTTGGGACTGTCACCTCATTTTATTGCTGCTGGTTTTATTTATTTGATCAACTAATATCTGACCTAAGTGGTATTGCGTACTGAGATCGATTGGTCTGGGTTGTTTGTCACTGCTGTTTTATGATATCAGTCATTGAATACAAGTTCCTTGCACTTATTTGTACTGATTTCAGCCCCTGGTTTGATCCTATCTGACTACTACTGGTCTGACTTACTTGCTACTGGTTTTCTGAGATCGTTATATACTGTTACTTCTATTTTCTGTTGGTCTGATTATAGTGGTTTGTGGGGTGTAATCTGGTTGTTCTCTAGTCTAAAAGTTCCTGCAGTTTTGGGACTGGTTTGGTTGTCAAATCTATCCCTACATCACCTTGTTGTCTGGGCATCCCTCCAATGCCTTAGCTCGCCTAGTCGTGACAACCACGGACCAAAGATTCAAAGATTGGGAATAGCAATTACTAAATAGGCCCAGCTGACACTTTGGTGGACCAAAATGAAATGTGGCCAAGCTGACACAATATACAATGATTGGGCAAGCCAAGGCCACTAGGCTAGGCATGGTCTTGCACTTATGCTGGGCAACAGAAGTCTTAATGGGCAGTTCCAAGAATAGTGAACTCAAGAATCATGCCGCTCATGTTACCACAGGACCAACCGTATAAATAGGAAGCAACTTAAACCTCTAATCTAACATGAAAATAATTTTCAAAATAGAAAATAATGTAAGGATGGGGCACGAAGGACCTAACCCCAGGCAAGATCATGTACATGATCAAATCGGCTTAATGAATCACAGCCAAATTCATAAATCAAGTCCGTTAACTAGGTTCAAAATTGAAGATCAATCAAAGAACCAAAGCCAGACCTCAGATCAACACCAAACCATGGTTCAATATTTCGACCGAAATGATCAAAATTGTCGCGATCTACAATTTCGACCATTTCACTAAAAACCGAGACGAAATCACCTTGTACTAATAAAAAGTACCTTATTTTGAGCCATTTCAACACATTTTGGGAAATTTCGACCAACCCGACGTGTTTGACCAGATTGATCCAACCATCCCTTACAAAAGGGTTTCTCAAGTGGGAAACAAGCTCTTTCACAATAATTTGACCTTGTCTCCCCTATTTCGACGGTGAGAAGTGGGAAATTTTGGAAATCATCCATTTGGGGATTTCTCCATCAAACCTTCATTCTAAACTTTTGGATCTTACACAACCAAAGCACATCTACCCAAGGAAGGTTCTTAAAGCAAAAAAGGTAAAACCCATTTTCCCAAAAAATCAATTTTTTTTTACAATATACTTGTAAATATAGTAGAACAATGTCAAATTTTTATATGTTAGTTAGAATGACCCGATCTACGCATTCATGGTGTTGGATTTTTTTTTTTGCATGTTAATTTTTTTTCCATTTTTAAAAAAACACTTTCCTACAACATATATTTGTAAAGAGTAGGGTTAATATTTGATGTATAGTATTCAATTTAATATATGTTAGCCGATCTATGGCGTGACAGCGTCAGTTTTTTTTTTTTTGAAATAGAATTAAATATTTGCTGAAATTATTTAAAAAATGAAAATAGTTAGCTTTTCCGGGGACATTCTAATAATATTCCTACGTACCAATCCGCTACTAAAAAAGGAAGGCCTCAGGCAGGCAAGGAGATAACACAGATAAGATGGAAGAGACAGCGCAACAGTAGAAGGTTGGTGCGAGACAGCAGATGAGAGTGGGGATGATCGAACGTCATCCCTGGTTACAGTTGGTGCTTGTCTCAGCTCCTATTCTACTACTCCAACATAGAAAGAAGCAAGGCCAACATGACTAGTATCAAAGTGTGAAAAATATTTTGTTAGGGTTTGAAAAATCAAAAAATTTATTGAATTTATTAGAAATCCATTTACAATTAAGATTGATTAATAATGTGATGTTTTTAAATTAATTTAAAAAAGGAAAGGCAACAAATGTAATTCTTAGTGGGGAATTTATACAACAACCATAACCTTATCCTAACTAAATGGGGTCGGCTACATGGATCTCATAAGAAAAGAAATAAAAAGACGCAACATAAGAGAGTTAAAATGAAGTAAAAAAGGAGGTAAAGAATAAAATAAAGCAGTAGTCAAATACGCATCACAGGAACATCCCCTACAAGGGGTCAGCTATACGGGTCCTTGTCCTCCACAAAACTCTATCTGTGGTCGTACTAGAATCAGGCCCTATCATATGCATATCCTTTCTTAGCACTTCTTCAATAGTCATTTTAGGCCTACCCCTACCTCTTCTGGCTCCCTCCGAATGAATCTAGTCACTCTTTTTTACTAGGGCATCCGTAAATCTCCGTTGCACATGACCATACCATCTTAACCGGCTCTCCCAAAGCTTATCCTAGATTAGTGCAACCCCTAACTGGTTTCTAATACCCTCATTCCTTACTTTATCTCTTCTGGTCTTGCTGCACAACCCTCTCAACATCCTCATCTCCGTTACGCTATTTATTCAGATCACTCTTCTTGACTAACACTCCGCTCCATATGTCATAGTTGGGCATATAACTGTCCTGCCATAGTGGAGAATTTATAATAATATTTAATTTTTAAGAGCCATAATTAATGTGTATGTTAATCATCGTTCTCTTTTTTCTTGGAATAGTGCTGGTACCAAGGTTTTTAGTATTACATAATGGCTGACAAAGGTGGGGACATTGCATGACTTAATGGGAGACCTCTTATAGTTGAGAGGAGGAAATCAAAATGTAATTATTGTCACAAAAAAATGGGGGAGGTGGGGCCACTAAACTAAAGTAAAAAGGAATATGATAGAGCATCTAAGAGGAGGGAAGGAGAAGACAAAGGAGAAGAGGGCAATTAGGGAAGAATTTCATGAAGCTTGTCTAGAGACGTTGTCAGAGTTGGGGGAGCAAGATTATGACAGTGATGAGCCTAACTTAGATGATGTAGAAACAACACAAGGCTGAACAACTGTGGGCAAAGGTAGTGGGCAAAGCCCATTTTAGCATTGATAAGGAGAGACGTGTCCAAAGGGCTAGGGTAGCTGGTTCATCTAGACAGGCTGAAGAAGACCCTAAGACATAAAAGAAGAGGAGGTTGAGACATAGAGAGCCTGAGTGTCCATTGAGGAAGTCCCAAAGTGTGAGGCTCTAAACCCCACCACCAGCTTATAGCTGTAATGTTGAGGTCCTTTAGGCTGACCCTACACTATTTCGGAAGCAGGACTCAAGACAATTAAAGCTCAAACAGGTGTGGACCAATGTAAAGGAGGAACTGGGAATCGCTTTCTCCAAGTGGGCTTTCTACCATAACATCCCAGCCAATGTTACCACAGGATCATATTACCAAAACATGTTGGGTGAGATTGTAGGGTTGGGCCAGGTGTGAAGGGGCCCAATGCATATGAGATGTACAATATTTATTTGCCCAAGTAGAAGCAAGAGTTAGTGGATTACATTGAGAAGTTAAAGCCCATGTGGGAGTACTATGGAGTAACTATGATGTGTGATGGATGGACTGGACCCACAAAATGGTCCATCATCAATTTCATGGTAAACTGTGATGGAAGGACTGTCTTCCTCAAGTCAGTTGATGCATCTAGTGACAAGAACGATGCAAAATACATTTACAAGTTGTTGAAAGAGGTGGTTAAGGATGTTGGGGTAAAGAATGTGATTCAGGTAGTCACCGACAATGGGAACAATTTCAAGAAAGCTGGGGAAAAACTAATGAACAATTCTAGGCACCATCTATTTTGGACTCCCTGTACAGCCCATTTAATGTAGAACTAGAATCACAAGTGATCCTAATCCCAGGCATGATCTGAAATTCTGGCTGAATAGAGAAGATGTTCCCCAATAGGCTTGGTTCTAGCTCTCAAACACTCTCTCACAGCAAACAAATAAAAGGAAAATAAGATAAGAAAGAATTCGATGGAGGATTGAGAAGGAGAATTCGATGGAGGGTCTTCAATGGGCATCTCACCCCTCTGGTTTAGGTATCTCACCTAGGGCATCTCACCCAACTGCATCCCACAGCACAACAGCATAAGCCAACTTTTTTTTTTTTTTCATTAATAAATTCGTGTTCAATGTTGTAGCCCCTTACAAACTTACATAGAAGACTCAAGCACTAAGAAGGAAAGGTTTAACCCAATTCTTAACTAATTGGGAAACCTAAACTGACTAGAAAACCGAAATAACAAAGGAAATAGACTCAAACAAGACCCTAACTAAACTAATGAACTAAATCATTGTTTTCCTACTTTCTACCCATATTTTAGGCCCATTAAAGTGGCCCATTACAAAAAAAACCCATCGGATCAAAGGCTCAACATATACAAAACCCAACCCAAGGCTTATTTGCATCACCATTGTATTGATCTCATGTTGAAAGACATAGGAAATTTGAAGATTGTAAAAAATGTTCTTAAAAAAGCAAGGCAGGTGACTACCTATGTATACAACCATGGATTTGCTCTACATTTGTTGAGGAGCAAATGTGGTGATGACTTGGTGAGGCCAAGGTTGACAAGATTCACAACAAACTATATCGCGTTAAAGAGCTTTGACACGAAGAAGTCTGGACTTAGCTCCATGTTTGCTTCAAAGAAATGGTTTGATTGGGAGGGGTCTAATTCTCAGGGAATGGTTTGGGATCTTCTAGAAGTCCACAATCATGAGCAACCAACATCCAAAAAGATCTCCACCTAGCTGGCGTAAGTCTGGAAACATCTTCCTTTAAATCAGTAACTCGATGACTACTACTTTCCTTAAACCAAGTTGGTCAATATCCACTAAATCTAGAAAATATTCTGGAAGGTAATCTTCCTTCTTCTGGAAGATATCTTCCTTCTTCTGGAAGATATCTTCCTCCAATTACCCAACCACATCAGGGTGGACTAAGCTTACTGATAAAAGGAAGCAACTTAAACCACTAATCTAATAAGATAATAGTATTCAAAAATGAAAATCATATAGATAAATAAGTACATAGGATTCACTCCCAAGGTGAACCTTTTCAAAGTTTACCTCTGCCACTTGGGTCGAAGGGTGTCCATGTGGGTGCAGAGTGTGTTTTCAATGGACTCAGATCCTCTCCACAGCCGGGGGGGGTGGTTGGGGACTTCCCAGTGAGGTCCCTCCAGCTAACACCTGTGCTGGAGAGTACCCAACTTCTGAGCAATAAATAGGTAAGTGTAGGGGTGTCAATTCCTAAACCGAACCGGTAAAACCGGCCGGACCGAACCGATAACAACCCGGACCGAACCGAACCGAAGCCTTATTGGTTCGGTTCGGTTTCAAGTATTGTAACCCCAAAACCAAACCGAACCGCACCGAAAACCGGATGAACCCGAAACCAAATCGAAACCGGCTCAAAACCCGGACCGAAACCGAAACCAAACCGGTAAGAAACCGAAACACTCCAAAATTCATTAAAAAAATTAAAATTTGAATAGTTTTGTATACATTTGTATGGAAAATCGAATTCAAACTAGACCAAAAATCAAAACCAACCCGGTTACAAATCGATTTAAGAAATCGAAGTTCAACAATTCATCATTTGGTTGTTTCCTAATGGCTCCATACCGGTTTAAAAAACCGATCCAAACCGAAATGAGCCTAATAAATCTAAACTGGTACCAACCCGAACCCAAACCGCACCGAAACCGATAAATCCTTATTGGGTCGGTTTCGGTCACTTCCAAACTCACACCGAAACCGGTGGAACCGGACCGAAACCGCACCGACCCGGACCGTTGACACCCCTAGGTAAGTGGACTAATTTCAGTTTTATCCTTACAAACTCTCTCTCTCTCTCTCTCTCTCTCTCTCTCTCTCGCACGCGCGCGCTGGATATGGATCCAAATCCTTCCTATAAGACTGATCTTTTACAGGAACACTTTCCAACTCAAGCACCGGAGACTGTTGCAGAGGAGTTTCAGACTAATAAAGATGTCATTCGAGAGATGGAGAGCTTTAAATATATTGATGAGAGGGTCCGTTCCTGTAATCTGAAATTTTCAAAATTCTCTCTAGTTCAGACTTCAGATTTAATTGGGGCCTCACTGTCAGGAAGAGATTTGAGAGGGTATTAAAGATTTTGGAAAAGAGCCAACTTCTCAAAGAAGAGAGGTAACAAGCTCGCAAACTAATTGATGTAGCAGCGCTACGATGGATCGACCCAAACCCGGTTCAGAATCCAGGCCCAAAACCAAATCCAATTTTGGATCAAAGTTACTAATTTGGGGTTCAAGATTATTAAGATTTTCTATAATTTTATTTGAGAATATTTGTTTCCTATTTGAGTCCTTATTTGCTTCTAATTTTAGCCTAGGTTTAGGAGATTTTATTTCTACCTTAGTCTTTGACTTTAATTAGAAAGTTTTAATTTTATGTTATTATAAATTAGACATGTAATTCAAGGGAAGAGTTAGTTGATTATTGAAGAAAGAATTAAGTTGTCAAAGGCCTGCGTGGCTGTCTTCTCCCCCCCCTCTTAATTCCTCTTTGTCCAACAAGACAACCCCCCCTTTTTTTCTTCTTCCCTGCGCTCCCCTCTCTTCTCTTGTCTTTCTTTCTCCTGCTCACTCTCTCCCCTCCCCTTCCTTCTCTGTGAGAACCCCCCCTCTTCCCTGCGATCTCTCTTCTCCCCTCCCCTGCGTGGCTGCCTTTCTTCCCCTTCTTCTTCACTTTCCTGCTGTATTTTCTTTCTCTAGAATTACTCTATTTTTGGCAACGATTACAGCTTTACATAATTTCACTGATCTCCCTTGTGCTTGACCTACTTTGGCTGAAGATTTGTTCGAAGGTTCCCCTCCCTTGGGTGATTGAAACCCTAGAAGCTTGACCTCTGTTGAAGCCCTTACAGTGAGATTTGAGATCATGAACAAACCTGGTCTGTGCACCATCGCCCGATCTGTTTCAGCAGTCCTAGATCTTGCTTTCACTGGTCGTCTAACCTTATGGTTGCTTGCAATCAAGAGCTTTATGAGTGCTGAATCTCTCCCTGAAGTTTCAGCCCCATCAGACCCCTATTGAGGGAGTTCTCTTCACCTGAGGACCCCCTGGATCTCTACCCTGCTCCTCTTGGCTGGAGGTTGAAGACAACCATAGTGGGTTATCAAGAAACCCCTTTTTAATCCCTCTTTCCCCTTAATACCCCTCTCTTTCTCCCATATTCTTCACTATCCTACTTTTACATCTGATTCCTAGTTTATCCTTTCTACTGTGGCTTTGTAAACCAATGCCAATGTCTTGAAGTTCTAACAAATTACAAGTTTGCCACCCTCGTGAACTTCAATTTATTTACAGGAATGCCACTCCCTTCTAAACATCAACATATTTACTGATTTTCCATCTAATCTTAGACCTAAATTGTTTAAGTCCTTAAGTAGGCCCACAACCATCCTTCCTGGAACTTTTGGGGCCCACCGGCCCACATTATTTGGTATCAGAGGAAATTTCCTGTCAACTTGCTTACTTCAATGGTTGCTTACACCACCCCCTCATCTGAACTGTGGACTCGATTACTTCGACAGAATGAAGAGACATTGAAGATGGTTAGAGCTTTCCAAGAAGAGTTGGTTGCTAGTAGGTAGGGGTGTCAATCGATCGGTTCGGCTCGGTTTCGGTCCGGGTTGAGTCGGTTTCGGTGTGGGAAAGTTGAAACCGAAACCGAACCAATAAGGAAATTCCGGTTTCGGTTTGGTTTCGGTTTCGATGCGGTTTGGTTTTGGTTTGTCTTCGGTTTCTTAAATCGATTTGTAACCGAGTTGGTTTTGGTTTTTGGTCTAGTTTGGATTCGACTTTCCATACAAATGTATACAAAACTATGCAAATTTTGATTTTTTTTTAATGAATTTTGGAGTGTTTCGGTTTCGGTCTGGGTTTTGAGCCGGTTTCGGTTTGGTTTCGGGTTCATCCGGTTTCCGGTGTGGTTCGATTTGGTTTTGGGGTTGCAATACTCGAAACCGAACCGAACCAATAAGGCTTCGGTTCGGTTCGGTCCGTGTTGTTATCGGTTCGATCCGATCGGTTTTACCGGTTCGGTTTAGGAATTGACACCCCTACTAGTAGGATAGAAAGGGAAGCACAAGTTGTTACCCTCCAGGTCATTACCACAAGACTTGATGCCCTAGAGACACATATTCTGAACCTCGATGGACAGCAAGGTCACGATATTCATGACATTGTGACGATACCTCGGGAACCATGTTCCCATCAACAGAATGAAGAAGCCTTGAAAGCTCTCCAAGCTAATCTAGAAGTGCTTAAAGCTTCCCATCTAGAGACCATTACATCAAGCTTTGCTGTCGATGTTGAAGATGAATTGGACGATCCGATGAAGGATGCATCTGAAGAACTGATCGATGGCCTGATCTCATTTGATCGTCGATCCATCGTAGTGCTACTACATCAATTCCCCTGTTGTTTAGAAAAACTCGTCCACGAGTTTTGTAGAAGGATAGGATCAGCACCACTCGATCAGCATCCTCGATCAACGGCAATGAGGGGGTAAAGATCCAGCGCACTTCACGATCAACGTCATGATCTTCTGATGGTCGTCAACAAATGTTATGACTTTGATCAGAATCGGATGGCAGGGCGTCATAAATGTGATCGGGCCATCGATCAGTTCTTCAGATTGTCCAGTTCATCTTCAGCATCGGCAGCAATGCTTGATATAATGGTCTCTAGATGGGAAGCTTTAAGCAATTCTAGATTAGCTTGGAGAGCTTTCAAGGCTTCTTCATTCTGTTGATTGGAGCATAGTTCCCGAGGTATCGTCACAATGTCATGAATAACGTGACTTTGCTGTCCGCCGGGGTTTAGAATACGTGTCTCTAGGGCATCAAGTCTTATGGTAATGACTTGGAGAATAACAACTTGTGCTTCCCTTCCGATCCTACTAGCAATCAACTCTTCTTAGAAAGCTCTAACCATCTTCAATGTCTCTTCATTCTGTCGAAGTAACCTCTAACCATCTTCAATGTCTCTTCATTTTGTCGAAGTAACCGAGTCCACAATTCATATGAGGGGGTGGTGTAAGCAACCATTGAAGTAAACAAGTTGACAAGAAATCCCCTCTGATACCAAATAATGTGGGGCTGATGGGCCCCAAAAGTTCCAGAAAGGATGGTTGTGGGCCCACTTAAGGACTTAAACAATTTAGGTCTAAGATTAGATGGAAAATTAGTAAATATGTTGATGTTTAGAAAGGAATGGCATTCCTGTAAATAAATTGAAATTCACAAGGGTGGCAAACTTGTAATTTGTTAGAACTTCAAGACATTGGCATTGGTTTACAAAGCACTAGTAGAAAGGGTAAGCTAGGAATCAGATGTAAAAGTAGGATAGTGAAGAATATGGGAGAAAGAGAGGGGTATTAAGGGGAAAGAGGGATTAAAAAGGGGTTTCTTGACAACCCACGATGGTTGTCTTCAACCTCCAGCCAGGAGGAGCAGGGCGGAGGTCCAGGGGGTCCTCAGGTGAAGGGAACTCCCTCAATAGGGGTCCGATGGGGCTGAAACTTCAGGGAGAGATTCAGCACTCATAAAGCTCTCGATTGCAAGCAACCATAAGGTTAGACGACCAGTGAAAGCAAGATATGGGACTGCTGAAACAGATCGGGCGGTGGTGCCAGATTTGTTCATGATCTCAAATCTCACTGTAGGGGCTTCAACAGAGGTCAAACTACTAGGGTTTCAATTGCCCAAGGGAGGGGAACCTTCGAACAAATTTTCAGACAAAGTAGGTCAAGCACAAGGGAGATCAGTGAACTTATGTAAAGCTGTAATCGTCACCAGAAACAGAGTAATCCCAGAGAAAAGAGAAAATACAGCAGGAAAGTGAAGAAGGGGAAGAAAGGCAGCCACACAGGAGAGGGGAGAAGAGAGATCGCAGGGAAGAGGGGGAGTTCTCACAGAGAAGGGAGGGGAGGGGAGAGAGAGAGCAGGAGAAGAGAGGGGAGCGCAGGGAAGAAGAAAAAAAGGGGGGTTGTCTCGTTGGACAAAGAGGAATTAAGAGAGGGGGGGAGAAGACAGCCACGCAGGTCTTTGACAACTTAATTCTTTCTTCAATAATCAACTCACTCTTCCCTTGAATTACATGTCTAATTTATAATAAAATAAAATTAAGACTTTCTAATTAAAGTCAAAGGCTAAGATAAAAATAAAATCTCCTAAACCTAGGATAACAGAATTAGAAGCAAATAAGGACTCAATTATGAAACAAATATTCTGAAATAAAATAAAATCCTAGAATATCTTAATAATCTTGATCCCCAAATCAGTAACTTTGATCCCAAATTGGATTTGGTTTTGGGTCTGGATTCTGGACTGGGTTTGGGTCGATCCATCGTAGCGCTGCTACATCACTAATTCATGGCATTGAAGGGTTTGGCAGCTTCAGCCTTGGTCTTCCTCAAGCTTCAGAGACTCATCCTAGAAAACCTACAAAGAAATCATTCAGAATGTAACGATCTTGGGGAGAATAATCAGTTTTCCTTGTATTGTTCTAATTAAGGTCAGAGTGAGATGACAAAGAAGCTGTTTGACAAAATTCTTAAAGAAAACAAGGCCCCAATGGAGGAACTTACCCCATATACAGGAACGGGACTGCAAAAGAGACTCAATACC
The DNA here is from genome assembly GCF_013358625.1 of Macadamia integrifolia. Classification (NCBI taxonomy): domain Eukaryota; kingdom Viridiplantae; phylum Streptophyta; class Magnoliopsida; order Proteales; family Proteaceae; genus Macadamia; species Macadamia integrifolia. The sequence continues at coordinate 102,186 of NC_056559.1, read as the reverse complement.
TCTTTTGGATAATCAGAAAGATAAGCTCAATGTGGGATTTTCAATTGAAGATGAACATCCATTCGTCAATTCTGAACTCCAGTTTATCACTTCCCTAACTTCTACGAGGGAATAAAATCTTGCAAGGATGTTTGAGTCCTAGCTAGAGCCTCTGAAACCAGTATCTGCGGTGAAACCAGTCATGTGGGGCAGACAACTTGTCATTGAGTTAATAAACATCGATTTGAATCTATGAGTTGCTTCATGTTGTGTCTGGCTTTTCTTCTTAAGTGAAAGAAGATATAATGAATGCATTATTATCATAATGTACATTTGATTAGAAGAAGTTGATGAACAGTTTTCTGGTCCTTGGCTTTAAGAAGAGAAGAAAGATCATCAGATGGAATATCTTTCATGGATTACATGCGACCAAGCCAATTGGCCAAAATGAGTAATTGTATTGACTTTTCATTAGACTGCTAAAAGACTTTAATTAGTGTCTTTCATATCCATTGGGGGTTTAGCTACTTGTGAAATTATCTAAAGATGATCTTTAAAAACTGAAATGACCTAAACTCATCAAGGATCTAGGTGTGGAGTAATCCTCAAAAGGATTAAAATTATTTCTAATGGAAACCACAAACATTGTCCAGGTCATACAGAAAGGGTAACAGGTTCAATTTCTTTCCTGGAATTTTTTCTTTCCTTTCGTCCTCCTTGTTTATATCTGAGGGCTCTTTCTCTCCTCCATTGTTTCCTGGAGTTTTTTTTTTTCCTTTGAATCTCGAAAGTGATCCCCCTGTGAGAGGTGTCTCAAGTGCTCTCTGAAGTTTTCGTCGGGACGTTTCACCGTCTGATCTCCCTTGCAATGACCGCTGCCATTATCCGTTCAAAAAATGTGGGATTCAGAAACATATCCAGAGAGAGAAAGAACAGTGATATTTTTGTTAGGATAAAACTGAGATTAGTCCACTTCCCTACCCATTTGTTGCTGCAGCCATTGGATCCTCTCCAGCACAGGTGTCAGCTGGAGAGACCTCACTGGGAGATCCCCAGCACCCCCCAAGCTGGAAAGGATCTGAATCTATTTTCATTTCTATCTATCTATTATATTGAACCCCGTGTATACTATGTTATTCTATACATAACTCGCATGTATATACAAGGACGATGTATAATGAACAAGAAAACTGACCCTACCCAATTTCAGATGCATAACATAACATCCACCAATTAAAAATTTACAGTAGGCACCCTAATAGAAAAGCAACTGGCATTGCAGTCTAGGACTTATTTTATTATTTATATCCATCTTAATCTCAATGCAAATGCATACCAGCAACTGTGTCAGTGTGGTTGTAATACACCTCATTTCCATGCTAAACAACCACAAAAACATGATAAGAAACTCAGTCATTTCCTGGAGAGACTAAACTATTAAAAAATTATGAATGACATCCACTTACTTGACAGTATTAAGAAAGGAACCATAATGCTTTAGAGAATACATAATCTTCACCATGTTTGGAATTAAAGATAAAGTTTGCATTACTCTTCAGAAGAGTATCTTACCTAACAAATTCTGAACTCTGTAGGAACGTTCTACTGACTCTATGTACAGAATAAGAATCTATTGCTGCAGCCTCAGCCGGTTGAAGAACACCAAGAAATGATATTCAGGAGCCCAATACACAAATCCAACAACAGGCCCCCCTTTAATGTACTGCACATTAAACACAATACATTAGGAGCAAAACAAGATAGAATGTATCTGAACTTTAGAACTGATACAATGTAATGATGCAGATGAGTACAGAAACAGTAGGAGGTTGACATGCCAGGGAGGAGGTGAAAAGGAAACACAAAAACCTTTCCATCAAGAATGACAAGTTCACCATCAACCCAGCGAGGATTCCGGAACCCAGGTTCAGCAAGCCTGCCTTGTCCTCTATATCGAGCAATCTGAGAAACCATTTGAATCATCATACATCTTCAACTATGAAGGAGAAACCAAAGAAATACAAAGAATGAAAACAGGAAAAAGGAAAAGAGGGAGGGGATATCCTCCAGAAAACAACATAATACCACTCCAAGTTCCTCAGGGATTATTCCTTTGTGAGGCAGCTGATATCGTTTGCCCACCTTTGCACGGAATGCTACCTGTCAAAACCAGAGACTGCATTACACAAAGGCTTGGAAAGGGTACAACACACTAACACATAACAGCTACTTCATCATAACAATAATAAGGGTAAAACATTGACACAGCAACATGCTTGGCCCACAGGTAAAGTTATAGTATAAACAAAATCAAATGACATGTTTGAACATGAAATGGAACAGACAGAAGTACCTGACCAGCTGGAACATAAGGATCCCCAGTTAACTTCAATGCTTCGACATACTCATAAAATTCAAGATTTGGAGGCTTTTGCGTCCCATCCTCACAAATTTCAAGATTTAGAGGCTTCTGTGTCCCATCCTCATGCCACATACCAACTTTTCGCCTCAGATGAATGATTTCTGAGGTGTACAGCCCATGTGCACCAATGTATAGCCCTATATAAAATTATGGATTTCTCAAAAAAAAAAAAAAAAATAGTAGTAAATTTTGGTTTTAAAGCCTCAGACAAGAACCATGATAAAGAATTTAACGGCTAAAAAAAGTAAATAAATAGACAAGTATAACATATATTGCTCAACAACTAAAAGATCAAAAGGCTCTGATAAAATTACCACTGAGAGGATCAGAAGATGGAGGTATATCAATGCGATTGAAAACTGTCGATCCAGACAAAGATTGGCGTTTTTGAGCCTGGGTAATGGAAAAATTTAACAATTCCCCAACATCTTTCAGCACCTGCATAGTTCAAAATATAATATCATAATTTTAAATGATAAATCACACAGATAAAATATAACTGCTTAACAGGCAAAAACCAACCTTCATGGGTATCTTCTCCCTGGCAATGATAAACTTTGCAAGATCAGACATAACATGGTCAACGCTACGTGGACCTCGAAGCCTAGTGCTTTTAGCCGGTGAAGTATGCCCTTTACTACCAGCTTTCATCCTACTGCTATCTTCCTCTATAGAAAATGTAAATGATGAGTTGCTTGTCCTCTCTAACCTAGCTGGCACTCTAAGTTGATCCTTGGGGGTAATGTTGCTTGAAGGTTTTTGAACAAGACCACCAATTACAACTTTCACTGCCATTTCGCTTCCCTCCTCAGTACTATCAACAATTCCACCATTAGTATCATTTTCAACCTCATCTTTATCTTGGTCAGTCTCAGCTTTATCTTCATCTTCAGTTTCCACACTTTCTGATTCTGTATCTTTTTCTTCATCCTCTTCCTCCATAATATCTTCTATCACCTTAGAGATCAGATCCCTATCTACCTTCCCTGGTGCTGTTACTTTCACGACTTTGACCTTCACACCAGGAATCATATCCCGCAAAATGTTCAGTCCATCAGCCATATCAGAATCATCGTCTCTTTCCTCTTCATCTTCTGTATCCTCGCTACTCGTAGAAGATAATTTACTTCCTCCTTCAGTTGAATCATTTAGTGGATTTACGATATTACTAGAATCAGATGACCCGAAGAATTTTGTTAAAGGCCCTCCTGCATTTCCTCTGTTTTGCTTTAAGTATACTGCCTGAAACACATGCAACTCCCTTCAAACAATAGAACAATATGATATACCACTAATTTCTTACACTTTTATGGTAAAAGTAAAACTGTATAGATGCGGAGTCGATTACAGTGTATCAAATTTCCAAATTGGTCAATCATATCATACAAGTACTAATGTGGACCAAATGGTCCAATTATCCAGGTCAGATGGTCCACCAGAGAAATGGACAGTTTGGATGGCACTGTTAACAAGACCATGGCCAGGTTACAGCCCAACACGTCTATTTAAAAGTTAAAACAGAACTGACACCATCAAAAGGATAAAGAGGAAAACGAGAAAAAACTATTTTAGCAGCACACAAGTTTCATGCATTATAAGCAGAACACTCCTAATGGTTCATTCAAGGTAAAAGTTCACGTGGAAACCTTTGGCCATGTGCTATCATCTACACTTAAAACCCAGCATTGACAGCACGAAGGACAAAAATTTTATTAGATACACATAAAGGACATGCACTCGACAATCAGGAAACAAAATATAAGTACCATTGTTTTCTTCCATTTATTTTCAGAATTATCATTGAACATAAATAAATAAATAAAAGGGGAAGAAGAAGAAGAAGATAACACAAAAATATAGAATAATTTTAGTCTCCATTACAATGAAAATTTTGCTGCCCATATATTAGTTAAACATATCCAAAAAGTATACACATCAGTCGCTGCATATCCAAGGTCATCGAAATAATCTACATTTATTTTCCCCGCAGGCAAAGACTTAATTTATGCAGCATACCATAAAACAGAACTTGCATAATTCGTTGTACATACCTGTTTTTTAAATTCACCTTTATCATTCATGGTAAGAAAAACCTCAAACAGGGGAACACCAGCTGTGGCTGTAGCGAGCTGCCTGATAAAAGAGCATTGTAATCTAAATTAATGAACTTTCCAACACAGATTAACAGTACAGATAGCAAGCAGGTTGCAAAGAATAAAAGGTAAAATGTCAGGGGAAATGGACTCAACCACCAAGAATTGTTGAGCCCTAGGGGAGGTAACCGGGCAGCTAGAGCTAAAATGTCAGGAAACAGTTTCAACCCAGAACCACTAATTATTAGATTGGCTGGAGTGGGTTCAATCCAAATCCAACCCATTATAATCATGTGGATTCGGTCCGGACCTTTCTCTACCCCCCCTGGTGGACTCCAATTTCTGTCGTGGAACCTCAAAACATGTAGCAATGACAAACCTGGTAAGAATTTTAAAAACCATAATAATCACACGGGATTGGGTAGGTTCAAGCAAGCTAAGATGGAGTGCAATGGCCCGTCAGGTATGCCCCCTATGACTGAACCCACCCCATTTGACAATTGAGCTGACAGGTGGGCTGAACCTGATGATAGACAGTTTTCTTATTTAGATGGGTTCAGCAGGTTAGGTGAACTGGGACAGAAATTGCCACCCTATTCTTTACAGAGTGAAACAACAGAATAATGTTCCCAACATTATTTCAAGAAGAATAATAGCAACCCCAAGGCGGCAGCTCAGTTGGCTAGGACCAATATCTCACCATTAAGAGGTCATGAGTTAAATATTCCTTGGGCTTTATTTACACCCCCCC
>NC_056559.1:90369-96921 GCF_013358625.1 Macadamia integrifolia | reverse complement strand
CCCCCCCCCCCAAAAAAAAGAAAAAAAAAAAGAAAAATAGTAGGACAAGGAATATAGTAAAATTCCTCCATTGGAAGCACAAATGCCCAGTTCTCCTTGAGGTTCCGATCGATACAAAAACCCTGCTTTAACAAATTGGCTATTCAATACTTAGCTCCCTTGCATCCCTGTGGATTTTAAACAGGACCGCAATTCACAATTCTTTGGAAGTTTCCCTCTTACATCATACACATCTTCAGGTGCATGTTGCTTGCTACTTCCAGACATGAACATCAATGAAATTGTGATCATCCCCATCAATTGCAAGTTACTTGAAAACTATCAAATATGTATTTTCTTTCTGTAAGAGAGGTTACCTACGTAAATTGGATAAGTGGTTCTCATCATACTTCAGTAGTTCCACTCTTCTCAGTTATACACTTTGTATCTTAATTTTTCTATCTGTTATATATAAATATGGGGTTTTTTTTCAGCTTTTACTCTCGGGTATATAACCCACCAACGAAGGTCTCAATATCCACAAATGAAATGGCTCAAAACTGTAACTGGTGGCTTAGTTTATTCAATTTTTCTCTAACCTAGAAAGAGCTAACATTTACTAGTTTCAGCAATTTGAAGACATTTAGGCATCATTTGACAACGTTCTATTCTGCGTTTTCTTGTTCCCATAAACGGAGAAACAGCCTAAAAAGCGTTTGATAAAGTTGTTCCGTTTCACCCGTTTCTAGAAACATAAATCAAAATTTCTGTTTATTTGCAATTCTAGAAACGACTTTGACAAAACAAGCCGACTTGTTTCGTCGTTTCTAGAAACGAATTTGAGAGAAAAAAAAAGGATGTTGTGCCCGATAAATCTCTTAACTATTTAAACCTAAAAAGAGGCAACCGAACCCTCTCTCCCTTTTGGGCATCCGATGATACCATTGGGTTTTTTAGTGGCATTATGTCTGCAAAAAACGTTTCGAGAAACATGTTTATCAAACACCAAAAAATCCGTTTTTGTTTCCGGAAACGTGAAAATCCATTTCTGCTGTTTCTAGACACAAAAACAGCAAAAACGTTATCAAACAGTGCCTTAGACCTGGCATTTACCAATAAAGAACAGAAATTTTACAGGTCTGCTGGCTGTCTAGGTGGCTGCCGACAAATCAACGGGGCCAACAGGCTACCAGTTTTTACCTTTATCTCTCAACGTTTAGGACTCACAAGTTTTAGAATGAAAGAGAAATCCTTTTTGTCTCTCCCTCCTATCCCACAGAATTCTGAGCCTATTAAGTAGCACTGACGCAAGAGAAGGATTGATGAACTGAGATGGATATGGAGTCTATGTCTAACATAACAAAATCCCTCTGATTAAAACCTAATTGGTAACCTTCCTTCTGCATGAAGTTAATAACACTTTAAGACCACAACTGATACAGATCACAACCATGTAAGCAGGGAAAGTTTAAACAGCCATATAATCTGCTTCACAGGTTCTTTAACTTACTTTGATGAGCCTTGATTATTTTGAGCACCCATTATAAAGACTCTCATGTCATGGTGAGATTTTTATTTTATTTTATTTTTCGCAAAGTGAACCCAAATGGTCTTAGTTTAGGGAAACGTTGGGCTCATATCCACTTTCAGGTTTGATAAGTAATAGGAAATGAGTTTGGAGGTCCAAGGATTCAATTGCCCCAGATGCTATGCTAATCTTTTCAGCAAGTTATCTGAAAATAACTTTGAATCTCCTTTTAGAGAGTTAGTGGAATATCTATTGCTGTAATTAATCCTATTTGTCACTCTATTATGGCATTTGCATCCCTATGATTCACATGAATAAGGCTTGAATTCTGACTCTTCTAGGTTGAGCTTAGCTTGCTCCAAAACCCAATACAACCCAAGTTGCAGCCCTACTCCTTGGTAGTCCAATACCCATTTTCTCTTGGATAAGTACCAGCAACATAAGACTCTGAGATTATAGTAGCTTCTTCGAATGAAACTCTTTAAGCATGTGAGAGATCTTACCGAGGACTGTAACTTCTTGCTACATATTTTCCATGCTCTGTGGTTATGCGAATAATCCGACCATAAGTATCATCTGGATCTTTTGAAATACCAGCCCACCATCCAGTCTACAAGCATATCAGTAGAAAAATTAGGGGAGGTGAAGGAAAAGGGGGATAGGGGAACACTAACAAAAGTTATCTCTTGCCATGGTTAAAATTTCAAACACCATCATAAAATGCTAATTATACGTGGCATGATTATGTTTCTAAAGGCGCAAATTAACAATCCGAAGTACCAACCATTTAACCAGGTAACAAAGTGGTGGTGAACTCATATGATTAAGCTCATTAGATAACTGATATGCTACATCTCAAAATTAAGATGCCCACGCCTTTACTAACGGTAGTCCACAGCCACAAAGCCCATAAAACACAGGGAATAGTTTCCTGCTAGAAAGATTCTGTTGGGACGAGATGCCAAGATGTCAGAAATTGAATAGCAGAGCCACATCAGCTGTCCCAATCTAAATGTGAATAGATCAACGAAAAGTCATAACCTCCCTAGCATAAGGAAGGGAAGAAAATGACCTCATGCATATGATAAGGAAGTGTCAGTATTGAAGGAGGAAATCATGAGTACTTTTCAAGAAATTGTCGGACTCCTAACTGTAAGGAGTGATAAGCTTTGTGGATTGCATGTGGGGAACACATCAAAATATCTCAAATCTACTCACCAGTCCAGCACCAGCATGATCACGAAAGAAAGCTGCATCACAGTAACGCTCTTCCTCTATTGCCCTCTGCAGTTTGCGAGAAAAGAATATATATCCTCAAACTATGCTAGTGCAGAGAAATAGGAGACACAATAGAAGCTGCCTACCTTGAAATGGGAAATCACTGTGCCCACAGTGTCTTTCATCGCTGCAGCTGCGATTGCCACTTTGAGCTTCGCAGCTTCTTCGTAATCTTCTATATAAACAGCATCACCTAATTGTGACTGTTGAAATTTTACAAAAAGAGGATCAGTTTTCACAACAAAATTTAGTTTAAATCGAAAAACCCAGAGAATGTAACTCAAAAAGTTCAGTTGATCCAGAAATAGTTTCTGAAGAGACTGACTGAGTACTGAACACTAATGTTAACTTAAACAGATATAAAATCTTGATATAAACCAAATGAGGACTATAACACCAAGCAAGGAACAGTTAATCAGAGCTCTCTCTATTAGTGTGTTCTCTTCCCAAGTCCATCATCCAACACACGACTCTAACATAAAAGCTTCAAGAAGATGAAGTGTGCACATCAACTATTTCAGGAAATAATAAGCTCTATTATGGTTAAGGTCTCTCCTAAAGCAATTTCAGGGAGCAAAAAATACTATAGAAGTAGCATTTTCCTTTGCTTATGACCATTAGAGTAGTAATGGGTTGTGAATGTCCATAAAATTTTACATAAAAAGCCAATTAGGACCTCAGATTTCCTAGTGGACTTCTTCTATACCTTAAATGTTGCACCTAGGACGATTCTTAAATGCAAGTTGACATTATAGGAACTAAGATTAGAGCGACTCGAATGATTGGTTAAGAGGTTGGCAAGAAAAAGGTTCTTTGCCAATTTTCTATTTACAACCGCCATATTGCTCCAGCAACTTGGGTGAGATAAGGGATTCAATAATTAAATTTCCAAATGGCAACAAGACACAAGGGCAGTATATGATGTCTTGCAGAGTATAGGGTCTAAAACCTGAGGCTAGAAAATATAGGGCTTATTCACAAAGTTTTAGGGTTTAAATTATGGGTGATCAAGCATGGTCATTACCACAGTGGGTGTTTAATTCAATAGCAGTTGGATTCAAACTATGGGTAAAGATCATTAATAGCATTCAAATGGGTCCAAATAAGAGACTTCACATGAGCCCTTTTGGTGAAAGATAATGATGTTATCTCCATCAGGTTTTTCACACAAAAAATAGATGTTTACTGTGGATAGAACAAACAGGATTTCACCGGCTGAGAGAAAATGACTGCAAGTGTGTAGGGCTAACTAATGCCATTCCACGGAAACTTTCTATGTGACTCTGCGTTACTTGCTTTTCATACTTATGCGCCTACAAATTACATCACTGTGATAATTTTGAGCTCTGACGTCATAAAACCTTATATCTTTTTTTTGTTTGGATAAATCATTCTGTTTGCTTGATTTTCATTAAAACATATTCAAGCCAGAAGAAACCAAAAAACAAGGCCCTTCCCAAATCCAAACTTCAATACTCCAAAAGATAGTGAAGAAACTTACCAGGACTGAAATAGAAAGTAAATTACCTTCAATATGGAAACAATCCGCTCCTGCTCTTCGACATCGCCAAAGTGCTTAGTCCAACGATCCCAATCCCAATCTTCAACCGCCTTGTCTTCCTCCCTCTCCGCCACATCGCCGCTTGGGTCATTCTTCGACTGGTTCCAGTAAGACTTAGTGTAGTCATCGACCATTTTGATGACATTTCTTACGACTTCCTGGAAAGCAGAATCCCATCTCCGGTTTTCAGAATCGTCCGGTGGGGATGGAGAATCTGACCGATTCTGGCAGCGACAAATCCCTGATTCTGAAGCCCTGGGAGTGGAATGAGAGGTTGCATGATATGCCGATGGTTTCTTTAACCGTAAGGAATGCCGAGAGGACGATGAGACCGTGAAATTGGAGTTTCTGAAGGAAAATTTACGGGAGTTATTATCAGTACAAGTCGAGGAAGGGAGAGGAGGAGTAGATATGGAAGCCATGAGAGAGCGAGAAAGAGAGAGAGAGAGAGCTATTCCTATTTAAGGGATTAAAGAAACTAGTGGATGTCGTTGTGAAGGCCGGAGTGGGTGGAGACTGGAGATAGAGACCGTAGGTACTAGGGAGTAGCAAATAGCGATAATGTGAGGATTAGGTCGAGTCACGATGCTCCGGGCTTACGTGGCATGTGGATCAGTGTGATGGATCAAAATCCTCTGTTTTTCGACAACAGATGATTCAACGGTCAAGATTGGGTGAGGATTATTACATCCAGTGCGTTAGTCTTAAAGTTGTCCACGTGTCGTGTTCTGCAGGTAGCAAAACAAGGAAAAACATGGATGAAAAAAACAGAGGATTATTTTCCCAGTGTGATAATGTCAATGTTTAATCCCCCAACAAAAGTAAACTATCATCTGTCTTCCTTCCATGGTAATTCAAATTCCCTAATTTACTTGGAGGATCGGGTCCGACCTCCCCTCTCTTCTAGGGCTATCACCGTGGGGATGTGGGCATTATCTAAGGTTTTAATTATCAAAATCGTTAAAAATTATTGATGGGGCTTGGAACTCGAAGAAAGAGAGAGGAAGAGGGGTGATCATTTTTTATTGAGAAAAATCTTTCATTGGAGTTAAGTGCGAGGTCACCTAGAGATTTTTGGCTTCAGTTAGGTAGAAAGTATATGTGATGTTTTTCTTTTGGTCCGTATTTAGGGGCTCCTGAATCTTGTCATCTTTTCAGATTGCCAACCTTTTGTGTCTTCAACAACATTGTTTCGTCTTTGGATGGTTTGTTTTAGCTATAGTTGATGATATTCTATTACTTTCTTAAGACTTTTTCACATTTATTTTCAGTTTCGTCCTTAGGTATATAAATAGGAAGCCCATTTCCAAGCTAGAGAGGCTTTAAATTTTTTGCTATAAAAAACATGGTGGATCCATCCCCCCCCCCCCTTTCCTTTTTTTTCTTGTAAATTTGTCTTTCCTCAACAAAAGTTTCTCCCTTGCCTATTTCAGTTAATGAATTTTAAATTTTGTCAAAAAAAAACAAAAAATTGCCATTATTAGTGTCAATCTTGGCCTTTAATAATAGTGATGCAAATTGATCGATATAACTGATAGTCTAATACGATACCAATACTTAGAATAACGGTGTCATCAGAAGAAGCTAGAGTTTCTCCTATGGGCAAGGGGTGAGTACACTCTATCCCGTGGTGGAAGAGGAGAAAACTATCTATAACCATGCAAGGAGATGCAAAGGGGGTGGGAACATAAGGGACCCACTGAATGACAAAATTTAGGGATTTTGAATTACCACAGGAGAAAAAGAAGTGGAAGGTTGCTTTTATTGGAACCTGATCATCTCCTTGTCATTGGAGGTTCAACGGGCATCCGATGGTTGGGAGGACCCGAACACACATCTCTACACACGTCTTGCACCCCTAAATCCTCCTAGCAAGATGCGCTTGGGGTTTCAGTGCCATTGGAGAGGATATGAATCATTTTTAGAGGATCATGCAAAAATATATGTGTAATAAGGGAGTCTGAGTAAATATGGGCCAAGTGTTTCTCCTTGTTTTTAAGATGATCGTAAGTCAAACCACTCCAACCACTAAGCATTGAGAAAGAATTGTACGGTTATGATTTTAAATGATTGTTTATTGCCTAAACATGCACAAGGGCAGTTGGATCATCTAGATGGCCATGAAGCAGGGAAATAATATTCAAGATTAAGAAGCAAAAGAATTATGCTCCTACTCTTGCTAGAACAAACTAATAGGGTCAGCTAC
>NC_056559.1:57304-90214 GCF_013358625.1 Macadamia integrifolia | reverse complement strand
TGAGGAAAAGACTCTGACGTACAGAGAGGACTTCACTGTTTAAGAATTAACCATAGAAACGATGGAACCCACTATCTTTTTTTTATCCACTACATACATTTATTTTATTTTATTTTATTTTTATTTTTCTTTTTTATTTTTTTAGTGTTTTTATACTCAATATCGATAGAATTTCATATTTGAGGATGAATGTTTGAAAAAAATCGTGGTTGGGAAGGTCATAATAGCAAAAGCCATTGGAATTTTTATTTTATAGGTCGGAAGAATCCATTTTGTTATTAATATAACTGCTGAACCTGAATGATTTTAGGCCTGATCTACCTCTAAAAGACATTGCTAGGGTGACCAGTGTTCTTGTCCAGCTCGTGTTCGTCACTCCTGAGCCCAATCCCGGTCTAGCCCACCCAAGCTTACCTTTATATGGGCTAATCCTGTTTGGGCCTCAGGACTCAACCTAATCCAGCATGACCCAGATATGGGCCTAGACAATACAATCTGGACCCAGCCATATGGGCTGAAAAGCTCTACCTATGCCCAGGAATATAATCCTGATTGGGCCTGGATTTTCTAGTCTTAACCCAGTCCATGAACTGAAAAACTCTGCCCAAGCCCTGGAATTTTTCGAGCATACTTTTCTTCTGTCCAAGAGCGTAAGCTACGTAGCAGGAAACACCATTCAGTTCTCCCTTTGGTATAATTGAAGGGGGACATGGTGGTGATTTCACAGGGTACGTAGAGGAGAGAGAGACAGCTATGGAGGGTGTATGATACACTCCCAAATAGAAAACATCCCCTAATTTAATTAGGGAGATAGTTCTCTGAGCACACCAAGGAGGGGTGACAAAACGTTTAGTAAATAGGGCAGTGGAGAGGTCATTTCATGAGAGAGAGAGAGGATGCTAGCATACCTTCACAATTGCTTCATAGAACCTTTTTCCATTTAATTAGGGACAACGCTTTCAATGGGGGAGTGTGGCCCCTGTGGCCCTACCCCATTGGGGTTGAAACAATTGGGCTGCCCCCTATGAAAGAGAAAATGACTTTTTTCTCTGGATGCTTCATTGTACCCTCCTATTGGCCCTCACACATACTCAGGAACCACACTCCCCCCACAATAAACACTTCCCCATTTAATTATTAAGGAAAAAAATCTTGTCAATCTGACGTAGGAAACGCCTAGACACAATAAGCGTGAAATGACCACGTTGTCCCACTCTTGTGCTGAAGATGCCCCGCATGTGCTCTCATTGATAGCGTGTTTGACGTTTCCTATACTTGACTAACAGGGTTCTTCTGCCCTAATTATTATATGAACAAGAGAATGCTACCCATTGACGTTGGTACATGCCAACACACACAATCAATGGGAGGGCACGCATAAGCATATTCAGTGTAGGGCAACATGGTCTTTTCGCACCCACTAGGTCTAGGCATAGACACACAATAGCGGGTAGTATTCTTTATTCCTTTTTATATTTAAAGGAAAAAAAGAAAGTTGCATGGTCACATGTCCCTTACGCCCTAACATAAGGGCATGCATTTTCATTGGCTTTCACATTGGTGCAAGGGCCACTCGATCAGGCAATGATCACTTGCCAATATTTAATAACATTTTTAGTTAGTTAAACAATTGTTAATGGTAATGAAAAAAAAAAACTTTTTATTTTATCTAAAATCGCTAGTGGTAAAGCGGTCGAAACAACCTCTCGACATTCTCGAGGTAAGGTTGCGTAGTTCTCCCCCTGCGCGAACCTCACATATGTGGGAACCTCGTGCACCAGGTACACCCTTAAAAGAGTAATGGATGGTAGGCTATGTTACCAAGATTGAAGCAGGGTTCCAAAACAACCGAAGGACAAATTGTAGAAGTTATACTTACACCTTTGGAAGATAAAAGTTTCTCTCCACCCATGATGAAGAGAGAATCTAATCCTCTGTTCGTTTGAATAAGGGATGAGAGTAAATAATGAAGCAAGAGTTCTATCATAGCATCACATCACTACCAGTGAGATGCTTTCTTCACGTTTGCGGATGAAGGAAAACTCAATCAAGAATATTTTAACATTCTTCAAATCTGATTTACCCGTGGACTTAGGTAATGGTAGCACTATCATCAGATACTTATCAGTATCGGCAGTGGCCCGTATCAGCATGTATCGACTGATATTGTCAAAAGATGGTTTATTTCATGAAAAAAATTCTTTGTATTGGAATCAACCCGATACAGACCAGGTGTTAGTATCGGTATTGGCGACCGCTACCAGCCACCAGGGCCGATACCGTGAAATAGAACCTTCGATTTAGCCCCAATGGACCTACCGCTTACCATATGAGAAATCTGGACAAGTACAAATGTAATCAGCATGTCCCTACTGGCCCATTTATCATATGAAAATGGGCTGGGCCATCTTAGTGCAATGAACAAGAACTCAGCCCAATCATCGCCTCGTTCAGGCCCAGAGCTTCAAGAATCGTAATCAAGCTCAAGCCTCACGGACCTCACGGTTGCCAGATCCAACAATTGAGGCCAACCAGAAAAAAATAAAATTTGCTCACATGGGATATGGTAAGTCGCAGAATATCTGGGCCCCCATTCTGTCAGACAGAACAGTGATCCAATTCTCTTTGGTACTCTCAAGCTAACTCTAATTCAGTCTAACAGTTAAGACTGTTAGTTGGAGACATTAAAGCATCCATTACATCCACAGATCACTCATCACTCCATTGTTTGTGGGCTCTGGTGGTGGATTAATGGCGTGTGGGGGCCATTTCAGATGGGACCCACAAAGAGCCCATTTGACGGCTTAGTTGTACATAACGCCATTGCAAAGCCCATGCTGGTGTCAGTTGCTTAGAAGCAGAGAAGAATAGAAGACAAGAAGTTTGAAAGACTTGAGAAGAAATCACAAAGCACATGCCCAAGCCCAGGCCCAGGCCCAACTCCTTCTGCCCACATGACATTCTGACACGCCTCCTTGTTCATCGGTTCGAAATCCGTCCCATCCATTTGCTTAAAAATCTCAACTGTTTTCACCTTATTGATGATGTGGCTTTTATTTTTTATTTTTTAAATATTTTTTACTTTTTTTCCCCCTTTTACACAATTTTGATTGGATTTGAATTTTACAGATAGATAAGAAACAGTGAGGTCTACTTTCAGTGGGAAAAATCGTTTGCGACACTTTGTAACGTTTTTACAACACGTCCCTACCCCTACCCATGTTACATTATATGAGAGAAGATTTTATATTGCTAAAAAAAATAAAAAAAATTGATTTTATAAGTTAACAAGAGTGGGGGTGCTAACCACAACTCTTCAGTAACGAGGGCAGAGTGGAAAAAATGTCAAGAGGGAATAAAGAATGTTGATGTAGCCTATGATCGAAGCTAACTATTTAAAATTGAATCGAAATAAATTGTCTCGATTTTGATTTCAAAACATGGAATTGTTTTCAGTTATGTTCCATTTTATTTTATGGATGAAACTGTCCAAACAAATGCAAAAAACTTATATAAATATATATATATATATATATATATGATAAATTTTTAATTTATGATTTTGACTATTTTCAATGATAAATTTTATTCCATTTTAATATTTAGAAAAAAATTGATGGATTATGACATTAACAAAAAAATGTTTCTTTTTGTTATGTAGGACCTCAGGAACATGGAATCAAATAAAAATAAAGTGAAATGAATCATACCGATTTGATTATGATTTGAAAAATATGTTCCTATTCGATTTATTTTGATTTCGATTTCCACGTGTTTTATCTAGAGCTAAACCTAAAAAAAACCAATTGAAACCTTCAATGTAATGTATCATTAAGTGGTCAACATCAAAACCCGAATCAGATCAGGTTTGATTAGCTGATTCAAGCTGATCCGATTTAGATTGGTCCTATACAAAATATAGGGTTTATGGTTCCCCTTATTTCCACCTATTTTGGACCAATCCAAATCCTGATTCCTATTTTTTAATCCCAAAATAGTGTTCACCTCACATTAGAATATAAGATCCCATAAAGAAACACAATGTAAAGGAAAAGTCCTACACTCCTACTAATTGCTCTTTGGCATAAGGAAGAAAGACAATTAATAAATTAAGAAAAGTGAGACATGATCAGATCATAAAACAAACAATGATTAAATTATTACTTGCCAAAAATGTCATTATTTCCATTTAAGGGATGAAATATATTTTTTTCCTCAATCCATTACTTTTCTAAATGACATATGTTAGCCCATGGGATTACTAGACCATGTAGCTAAGAAGTTTCAAAGCAAATAAAGAGAAAGATCAAAGTTTCATTTAAATGGGGAAAAAAAAACCATAAGAAGAAGAACATGGCAAGTGCTACCAAGTCTTCTATAACGAGTATATGTAAAATAAGTGATCAAAATCATGGTAGGAGAGATTTGTCACAAATTTAATTGAAATCTCAAATGTAGAAGGGATGAGTATTTGACACATTTTTTAAGACAACAAATGTCCTTTAACTCTGACTATTTGTGGTCTCTACGATAAAGCAACTCCATGGCTTCCTCTCATGCCCTTTCATGTACTTCAAATTATGATCAAACCATTAGAAAACATGACAAAATATTAAAACCTTGTAGATTGGTGGAGATCAAGGCTTAAGGTGACATCATTCTATCTTTACGTAGAGACATGTCGTATATATAGGGACATGTTTCATACCTCTCCACAATCTTGACATTGAGGGTGAGAAATTGTAAAGTAGTCTTTCTTTCATGGGCCTTACCTGCATAAACTTAGGCATCATTAATAATTTTTTATGTTTTCAAAAATAAAAACGGATTTTTTAGTGTTTGATAAACCTGCTTTTTAAAATATTTTTTACAGACATAATACCACTAAAAAACCCAATAATATCATCAGATGTCCAAAAGAGAGAGAGAATTGGGTTGCCTTTTTTTAGGTTTAAATAGTTGAGAGATTTATTGGGCACTATAAAATTTTTTTCTCTCTTAAATTTGTTTATAGAAAGCCGTTTCTATAATTGTAAATAGACATAAATTTTTATTTATATTTCCAGAAACGGGTGAAACAGAACAACTTTATCAAATGCTTTTTAGGATGTTTCTCTGTTTCTGCAAACAAGAAAATGCATAAACGGAACATTGTCAAATGATGCCTTAGTCCTTTCATACTAAATTTCCATTAGCCCGTGGTGAATGATGATTTCCCTCATTATGGGCTTCGGTACCATCATATTCCTAAGGGGAGGGGTAATTTCAATCCAAAGTAAGGGGGGAATGGTGAGAGGATTCTTCCTCCTCCCCCGGTGAAGGAAAACTTTCATTAAATGATGCCACATGTTCAATTCTTATGAGAAACGAAAACAAACAAATCAAGGTCGGTATTTGGACTCTTTAATTTCTTTTTAGGTAGAAGGTTCTTTCTCCATAAACAAGAGAGATAAAGAGAAAAAGTGAGCTAACATATTCACTTGCCTCAAAAAATCTTTTCAATAGATATATTTTTTAAATTATTTAAGACTTACACCACCAAATTAAAAAAGAAAAATAACTAATTGATAGGCACACATGTATCTATCTACACAATGTCCATAAAGTTCTTATCCATTCTACATTGTGAGCAAACTTCTGGATATGCATTGCATGGGCATCAAAAAATATACTTTCTGGCCATAACATGTGGATATAGGTACTTATGTATCTAAACACTATTTTGATGGCTTTTACTTTCTTTATGAACAAGGCTTTTGATTTGTCCATGCATCACTAAATAAGACATACCTAATTAATGTAACAACCAAAATAATAAGAAGAAAATTGACCAACTCGCATCAAAACTAATCAGCAACCAAAAAATTAATCCCCTTTTTGATAAGTTATTATTAATAGATAAATTATGAGATGTTGAAGACATCAACACATAAATCAGATCACACCAAACATCACTGAAGCTTAAAAATTCAAAAATAGTTGCGAAATGTAATTAGAATTGACTAACATGAATTTTATTCCCCCATTCCATTCTAACGTAAGGGAAAGGGAAGACAGAAAGTGCACGTTGTCTCTCATTAAAAAAAAAAAAAAAAAAAGAACACGTTGTCAATGTGTACTTCAGTCTCATAATTTCTCATTAAATAATTTGGGACCCCTCTTCTCTCCTCTCATTAAATATAAAACCTCCTTTCTCACTCCTTATTAAATATATTGTTCTCTGTTATTGGTTTAGTGTGTAAAATACCAATATAAATGGTGAGGTTTTAGGTATTAGTCAACATTAATACTGATAACAGATTAGTGAACGGTATGAATATGATATTAACAGAGAATATAATTGTCAAAATACGGTCGATATTGATATCTTTGAGGATAAAATCTTCTGATATGGACCGATAATATATAATACTGATACACAACAATCTGATACTAATGCAGAAAACCATGATAAACAAATATCATATAGAACCCTCTACCTTAAAGTTATTAAGGCGTAAACATAAAACTCTTTTTTTTTTTTGTAAGAAAAATCCAAATATTAACCAATAGGCCTTGCAATCACATAATAGAGACATGCAAAGTTGCAATATTTTCAACAAGTGGGTTTGTATAATCACTTGTCTTAGGGAATTCTATAAATTTTTGTTAGTAAACACATTACTTGGTTCAAATAAATGCCAAATCCACTTTCCAAAACCCTTCACATGCATTTGTTCCTTCACATGGAGTGAGGGATAACAATTGCAAAGAAAATTGCTAGAATTCCCTAAAATTGTAATTCCTATTCAAGTTTCAAATTATTGAAGACCTTAGATTCAAGAATTTCTTGTCCAAAGGCTTCTCAATCACAAAATTATCTTTAAACCATTATGAATTTTGTAAGGTATTATGAAAATGACTCACCATCATCTAACCAAACGTAGTCTCAAGTATTATCTAGACTCAAATTATAACATTTCCCTTGTCCTTGAAAGGAGAGAGATTTTTTTTTTGTTGGCTCTTTATTCTCCTTCAATGGGCATCATCCGTCTTTGGAGGTTGTTCAACAAATCACTGATTCCAAACAGGAAAATATGATGGAATGAGAAAGATTTCAAATGAAAAAAAAAAAGTCTAAACCTTGTGACATGCAACATATCACAAGCATTCGTCACTAAGAAAGTTGGGGAATTTATGGTCCCCCCAATATCTTTCACAAATGATTGATTACGTAAGTGGGTTTAATTGATGTTTTAGCACGGACAAATTAATAAATAGGAATTCTTTATGGGAAAAAAAGAAAAAAGAATAGTCAATAAGAATAATCGATGTTTTATCATGCGTTCACACACACACAAACCTTCAAGCGCTAACCAGTTATAATAACTTGAAAGAAACTCTTCATTTTGGGCCAAAAAAAACTTGGATTTATCTATAGTTGAAAGTCATCATTCACCACTGGTAAAGGAAAAATACATCTATCTAATGTCATTATTATTGTTTCTTTTATATCCTATCAATAATGTTTTCCCCACTATTCTCATTACCTATTCCACGACTTCCAAACCTAACAATAAAAGAATTTTTCGTAGATTTTTCTTCTCCATACGAAGCTGCAATCTTATCTACATCGCTGTACTAGGTTAGAACTAAGAAAATTTTCCTTTACCTTCTGTCTATTCCTTTTTTTAATGACGTCAAAAGGGAACAAAGGGATGGAAGAGACCCACTTTTCTCTCTCTCTCTCTCTCTCCTTCATCCTATTTCAGGTTCACGTCATCAATGACATGAAGAAGCTTAAGGGGAAGGCAAATCAAAATATCATATTTCATTGAAAATTAAATAAAATAAAATATCCAATTTACAGAAGTACTCTTTAAGAACCTCCACCCTTATGTTTCCTCTTCCAACCCATGAGATGGGAGACCCATCTCTTAATCATGGTTTCAAGTATCGATTTTGTATAGGTCATATCGGATTGGTATCGGTTGAGATCGATCATTGATCTCTGACCGATCCAGATTGATGTTCCATATCATTTCAGGGGTAAAATGGTAAAAAAAGGTAATATTTAAAAAAAAAACATGGATAAAATAGACCGATGCCGATACCAATACCGTTCCCTAAATCTTTACTTTCAAGTCTCCACCTTTGTTCAGACAAGTTGGGAGGTTTTTGTAAAAGCCTTTCGGCCCACCACCCAAGGTTCATCCAGGGTAAATTTAGGGTTTTAAGAATTGGAATTTGATCAAGAATCTGGTTTATCTGATCTTTATATGGAAACTGGGGTCAATTATATGTTTTGGCCAATTTTGGCCGGTTTTTCATTCATCTTGATCAAGTCCGGATCGTAATTGGCCTGAACTGATCCAAAATTTGATTCTGGGATTTTAAACTCTAATGTTGATTTCACCATGTGATTAAATTAAAAAAAATAAAAATACAGTTACCCTTAATAATACACAACTAGATATAATGATGAAACTCACATAAGGTGAAGAAAGAACCTCTTAATCCACAATTTGGTCAAACTTAAACAATGTATTTCAGTTTTATAAATAAGATCTCAAGTTAATGTTGATATTTACTATTCTATAAGTCAAATCATATAGTCAAATTACTCATTCATCCTCAATGATGATTTTTCCTTTTCTTTTTTTGGTGTGCAAACACCCCAAATAAAATTTTTAGTTTCAACAAAAATTCAGAATACCTACAATTGTTCTATATTAATGATATGTATCAATATTGTTTTTATGGTCAATACTGAGGCTTAAAATCCGAGTTAAGATTAACTACAACGAGCAATGAGGTGTAATGAGCATCCACCGAGTAAGAGGGCTCGACTATACACCTTAGCCGTTGAATACTCATTGCACCTCACCGCCTCACTACAGACGACTTTGACACTTAAAACCTAACTTGAAGGAGATAAATTGATTAAACCTCATCAGATAAAAAAGTGAAATTTATTAAATTTTAAATCAAAGAAAATAAATTTATTAAACTTCAGCGACCATAGAAAATAAAAATTAGGAAGAGAGAGCGGCCAATTTCTGTTTCTCTTCATCGTGGTCATAGCTTTGGATCCCGACCTCTTTGTTTTGTTTCTAATAATAGCATTAATAATGATAATAAATAAAGAGACTCCAAACGGATTCCATCAAATGATGGTTAAGCCACCATCATCACCTTTGTTTGCTAGCCTTTGGATTGGCAGTAACTATCAGAGCTCCTCAACTTGTTCCCAACTTTACAATTCAATTGGTCTTCGGGGTTGGAGTCTCAATTTTTCAATGTTAAGTGGGGCCTCTAACATGAATGATAGGTAAGGTTTCCTGTCTATCAGATTTTGATTGGAATCAGTATTAGTATAAAATACGTCTCTCTTATTCAAAATTCAACCCTTTCTATCGTTATCAAGAAGTATTACAGGTGTTACCAAAAAAAAAAGGTATTACAGCAAAGATGAATAAGAAATGGAAAATGAAAGGTAAGGCTGCGTTTGCTAGTTATTCATAAAAATGTTTTTAACGATTTTTCGTTTTATGATTAAAAAAATTTTAAAAATAAGAAAAGGAATAAAGTATTTGATGTTAACCGTCAACTTGATGTTTTTCGTTTCTTTTTTTTAAATAAAAAAAAAGAGTTAAAAACGCAAAATGATGGAACGACGAAACCTTATTCTGTCATTTTGATTTCGTTCTAAATGCCAAAAAAAGTGAACAACTAGGGAGGGTAATTGTTCTTAAAACAAGTTCACCAAATACATTTTTTTTTTTTTTAAATGGTATTGTGACACAGAAAGTGAAAATTCTATTTTTGACATGAAACATCGTTTTTATAACTGAATGACTATCAAACACAGCCTAAACTTATCATCCATAGGAACCTGATGTTCTCAATAAGGTTTATAATCTCAGGTATGAGATCAGACCTGACTAATATATTTAGCCAAAACCAATACAACTGCTTACGGATATCTAAAATCTCTCTCTCTTAGATCGGGATCCTCTCCTTAGTTATGATTGTCCAAGTCTTACCCATAATTATCTAGGTAATCAACACGTGTCTAAACGGTAATCCAACAACTCGTGCCATGATACCTTTATTTTAATTGATATGATATAATTGTTAAATCACCATTTTAACGCGTATTGATTGTCAGATCAAATCATAACTATCTGAACGATCACCGTTCAAGAGAGAACCGAATCCCTCTCTCTCCATTTTGGGGGGTGGGGGGAGTTATTGAAACCATCAAAAGGAACCAACTTTTAAAAATAACAATGATGCAGATCGGTCCTGAATTCCTGATCCCTTATCCATTTGGACGTGGGACGTGGGACGTGGGACGTGGGACGGTGGGAATTATGGGGCACCAGATACACGACCATTTATAATTATTATCTGTATTTAATATATTATCTGGTTGGTGACCACCCAAACACGCAACACCATACAGTCCACGGGCCAAGTACCTATAAAACTGGTTCGGCTTAAGATATTTTGGTTATATAATTTGAGACCGAGTTCTCTATCCTTCACGGTGAATGGATAATACCTTCACTAAGATATTCTTACCATTATACAATGAGGGGTAAGAGTTAACAATGACACAAGATATTTAAAAATTACACAAGATAATTAGGTTATTATGGTTTCTATTTAAATCGTAAATGTACAGATGGTGAATTGAACCTGGGTGAGACCGTATGTTTATCCACACAATTTTCAATTCGTCCTAACCATCTGGGCTACCCACAGATGGGTTGCACGAATATGAGATATTATGATACTTTATAAAAATAAAATAAAAAGAATAAAATAAAATAAAAGGTATGATGAAATGGATTGATGGTTATGATTTTGAATCTTTGTTAATAGCTAAAAATAAAAATACATGTTATTCTAAATTTTGTATCACTTGTCTACAATGAAAAATATGAATAATTAATTAATAATGAGAAACATGTATAATAAACTTTATTTTAGATTCATTTTCTTAAAGTATCGAAACGAATTATTTTGAATTATTCTCCCTCCAAATAATTGTGATTTTTCAAAATTTACTATGCATGCTTGATTACTTGTGAATTGTGACTAGAAAAAAGCAAGTTTAGTGTATTTTGTTGGATCATTACTCCCCTCTCATTCATTTTTTTATATTCTATTTATTTTAGCTTTGGTTTTTTGTGTGACCATATATTTAGAGATACATTGTTGATAGGCGGCGGATTGGTCCAATACTAGCCGAAGCACATGCCTAATGAAAGTGAAATAGATATTGTTTCCACCAAAAAAAAAAGAAGATATTGTGGGACATCCATTGCATTTATTTTCCTCTTTCGTTTTTCAAAAGTGAAATCAGATGCTGCAATATGAAGGAAAAATTGTTTGGCATAGTTTTAGGTAACAAAAGATTCATCAATTCGTACTTGGAAAATTAAGGTTTTCAATTCATATTCGTTTTTTTTTTTCTTCAAAACTTTGGTAAGTTGGATTATTCTATTTTTTGGTAACAAAAGAATCATCAGTTCATAGACAGCAAAAAATGCACTTTAAAGCATAGTTGAAAAATCATATTTTTAATTTGAATTCCTTTTTTTTTTCTTCAAAACTTGGTAAATCGGATGAGTCAAATCTGATTTCGGTAGTCATTTTCGTTTTTTTTTTAAGGTAGGGGGTTCTCTAAAGGGCAGCATGACCCCTACAATAACGCGGGGACCAATAGGAGAGCATGTAGAAAGATCAACCATGGTGGAAATTTTCTCCCCCTCTGTTCTTGGGCGAAAGAACCACGTTGCATTTCAAGCTTGTTTTTCCAGTTTTTTGAAATATCTTTCTTCTTCTCCTTCTATGAGTGAGGAAGAACTGATCGGACTATGATTGTTTGACAATTGAAAAGAAAAAAATATTAATATTAAAGATAATAAACAAAAATTCTAAGGTTTTGTTTAGTTGTAAACGAAGCTTAAGTTTAATGAATACCATATGGTTTGAAAAAAAATAAAAAAAAGATACCAAGTTTTACATGAGTTAGACACATACATCAGGTCAATAAGTACTTAGACCAACTCAAACTTGGTTTGATCATTTCTTAAATCTAAGCTAGGCTTCACTCTTCATGACTCCCGAGTCCTAACCAAGTTTCATATTTTATCGATTCAAGTGATTAGCTAAAATCTGGTTTCCAACCATGCTTTAGAGTTAAAATTTTGAAGAGAAGAAAAAACTTTACCCAAGAGTTTACCCTACACTAGCGTTACCATGAGTCTATCTCTCTCCTCCTCTTATAAAAAGACTTCTATATCCCTTGTTTGGGGAGGAGGAAGGTAGAAATAGAAAGTGTTGGCGTAGGCTATGTTGTTAGAGTTTAAAGTTTCAAAACTCAAGTAAAAAGTCCTCTAATATTCTTTTGTTCTTTTGAGTTCTTTTTGCATGTGAAGCAAGTAAGCTTAAGTTTAGTCCGACATTGAAAAATTGTAGAAGTTTATTGAGGTATATATATAGAAATTAGTCTTTAAGAGACATAGGGTTCCTTAGAGTGAAGTCTCTCTATGTTGTCATGTGTGAGGGTTGTCAAGGTGCTTTTTCAATCACGCGTGAGCTGAGTCAAGTCGGACCAGACCATGGTCGAGGCTGGGTTCGTAAAAATTTTTGGCTTTATACCTTTTATAAGTACACATCTATACGTATGGAGACACCTATATATATTTGTTCTGTAGAGAGTAGATACATATACATATTATCTGTTAAACCTATAAGTACCCAATGCCTACAGGCAATAGACTAGCAGCAAAACCAGAAAATAGAACCATTTTCCAAATTTTAAATGAAAAATAAACTTAAAAAGAAACATGACCCCTACGCCTAGACACAATGGGAGGCGAAATGACCACCCACTCCTTATGAAAATCGAAAATCCCATCCCTACTGATACTTCTACTAGTGTTCCCATTGATCTTGCACTGACGTGAAGGCTATGCTGCCTTTTAAAGAACCTCTCCCAATTTTTAATTATAAAAAGATCAATGATAACAACATGGTTTTAGTATTTTAGGTATCAATATTAGATTAGTTTCATCGGTGAATCAATTTCAATATCGCTAGCAACCGATACTAATGCAAACACCATGGACTACATCAATGGCCAACAGACCATGGAGTGCCACCGCCTTACATGGGTGGTATTTCATGGGGTCAACGAGGCATTGTTAGAAATATGATTTATATCAGCATATGGTTATTATTTGGATTTATAAATGTTTTGAATCGTTACACAAGATACGTATTTAATGTTTAATTATGCGCCGGTGGTATCATCACGAACATATACTTAACAACACGTCTCATCTAATTATCTGTCATTTTTTTTGGGAGGTGCAAGCTAATGTCTCTAATTTGGTCTTCTAACTTTTGCATGTTAGTGGATCCTATGATTTTCTATCTACTTATAAGGAGAATTTAATTTAAATTTTATGCATATAATTTTTTTTAATTAACGTATAAAATTTGAATTTAATAGTAAGAAATTAATTATTAGAGAAAAAAAAAATCAGCTCTCTTGTTGTTTTCTCTCTATTATCTGGATGATATTAGATCTCATACATCCATTGGCAGGATGTGAGAGATTCCTCTTACATTAGGAGCTTGGGAAATAATTTCTAATAATTTAAAGCATTTTCATTTTGTTTTAGAAATGTTGTATTATGTCAAATCATAATTTTTTGTTTTTATGTCAAAATTTAATTTTGGAATGAAATTCAAATGTTAGAAAATGATAACATTTCTCGTTTTTAACATTTATTTATTCAGTTCATTAAAAAAAAATGAGAAAAAATGAACCGTGGATACAAAATGAAAAATTCCATTATCTTGTTCCCATAAAAAAAAAAAAATCTATAATGGTCAAAGGTTTGCAACCACTAAATTATACTATTGTAATATACTCATTATAGATTTCAACCTTAAAAATAACCTTTCCAGCAAAACAGGGGCAAGTTCTGTCTCAGACCCTGCGATGGTCATTAGTATTACCATGATTTAAATCCATGGGAATAATTGATGTCTTGTCTTCCCATAGAAGAAAGAAGAAAAAAAAAAAAAATCTTTTGGCTGCCAAAGGATTAGCAAATCCATGAAAAGGTACGGCAACGTGGCAAAATACAATTCGCACGTTGAGAAGAAGAGATACTTCACTTACTGTTAATCTAACCTGGGTTAGAGAAAAGGCTAACCATGGTTAAAGGTGAAGTTGGGGAATTGGGCCTGAAAAAAAAATGTTAATTTGGGACCCACACATGGCCCACTACCAATGGTGGGCTACGAGTGGCAGAATTTCCACCGTTCCGGCTTTCCTTGGCTAGGTAGCGTTTGGTTGGTTCTCTTCATTTCTGCCCAAATTCCAACCCTATCGAAATGTAGAATCCAACCCACATGGTTTGATACTTTGATTTTTATTTTTCAATGTCCATTAAAAGAGGCCTCTCTTCTTCCTTTTTTACGATTTTACCATTCCCCTCTCCTTCTATAAAGCTCCCTCTTCTTCCGCTCGAGGGAAATAAAGCTATTGCAGTAGCTGACTTCCTTTTCTGTGTTGGGGGGAAAAATGGTTTCATCATCTTCCTCTTCTTCTAAGATGGCAACCATGGTAGCTCTGTTATTGTTCCTTTCCTTCACTTTCTGTTCAGCTTTGGATATGTCGATCATCAGCTACGATGAGAAGCAGGAGTCGAATTCGAGGAGTCATGATGAGGTGATGGCTCTGTACGAATCGTGGCTGGTGAAACACGGTAAGAATTACAACGCCCTAGGAGAGAAAGAGAAGAGGTTCGAGATCTTCAAGGATAACCTCAAGTTCATCGATGAGCAAAACGCCGAGGATCGTACCTACAAGTTAGGTCTGAACAGGTTCGCCGATCTCACCAACGAAGAGTACCGTGCCATGTATTTGGGTACCAAGATCGATCCCAAGCGTCGATTATCGAGGCGTAAGAACGGTCGCTACGCTTTCCGTGCCGGCGATAGCTTGCCGGACTCCGTCGATTGGAGAGATAAAGGTGCCGTCGTTTCCGTCAAAGATCAAGGCAGCTGCGGTGAGTAATTTCCATCATTATTTTCTTCTACTGATGAATTTTCTTTTGATATCTTGAGAAAATTAAGATTTTTTTTTTTTAAAAATTTAAATTTAAATTTATATTGGAATTGAAATTTAATCAAGAACCGTATGTGTTCGTCTCTCTGGTTCTGATCTCGGTCTTCCCTCTTTAGTTTACTTTCGTCCATTCCTTGCTGAGATGAAAAACAGTTTCCCATGGTTTGTCTTAAATTACCATAGTACCCTATTTATATTTTTATTGAATTTTTAGCAATTAAAATTGGGATTACATTTTAATCACTCCTTTATTCTTGTTGGAATCATGATTACAGTCCATAGGGTCACGGATTCCTCGTTGGAATCTTTTATCCCTATTTTATTGCAATTAGATTCCTTTAAAATTGGGGTGAACTTATTTGTTCATGTCTAGATTCATTGCATTAATGGTGGGTGATGTAGTAGGGCCGACATGGCCTGGCCGGTTCTGTTTCAGTCCAGCACTGAATCAGAGTGTCTTGAATCTGGACCTGTTTACGCTTGATTAGATTCTAACTTGGTAAAATTTATGGGAAATGAATTGGAAAATTGAAGGGAGTTGCTGGGCGTTTTCGACGATTGCTGCTATTGAAGGGATAAACCAGATCGTAACAGGCGATCTGTTATCGTTGTCGGAGCAGGAGCTGGTGGACTGCGACACTTCATACAACCAGGGATGCAATGGAGGTTTGATGGATTACGCCTTCCAGTTCATCATCAACAATGGTGGAATTGACACAGAAGAAGATTACCCTTACAAAGCTTCCAATGGCCAATGCGACACGTATCGGGTCTGTATTTTCTTTGACATTTAACACGATCCAAACAAGTAACGACCTCATTACTGTTCAATTTCTTTTATTCGCTTCTTAATTCTTGCTCTCATATGTTGCTACAGAAAAATGCCAAGGTTGTCACCATTGATAGCTACGAAGATGTTCCTACGAACGACGAGAAGTCATTGCAGAAGGCAGTGGCCAATCAACCCGTTAGTGTTGCCATTGAAGCTGGTGGCCGGGCTTTCCAACTCTACCAATCCGTAAATACCCATCTCTCTTTTCTTTTTGGATTTTGAAGTAATATTGCGTGAGAATTTCAAGGTGCAGCCATGAGATTAATACAGTTTTAATTCCAATTCCAACTAGTTAACTGCTCCATTTGATTGAAAGAAAATAAGGGAAATGATACAATTTTAATTCTTTCAATTTTACATATACAGTTTAGTAACAGCACCCAATCCAGTGTTTGATGATCTGATTGATCTCTGTTTCGCATAGGGAACTCAACAATTTTTGTTCGCTTGTACCTATTCGTCAATCCATGGTAGTGACCTTGACTACAAGATCCATATGGATCAGCCATTATGATGAAGTGTCTGTTTTAATTCTCTTCCAAATTTTGTGTATTTCCGACCTCCATTATGCCTCTGAGCACAAAACAAGTGTCTTTGAGAAGATGTGTTCATGAATCAGATTGAGGACGGCGAGTTCAAGAGTATCATCTGGATATTTGGAGCAAACAATAACAGTATCGAAACATTATTGAATAATTTATTTATTTGTAGGCATTTCTACTGGAACTCAATCTTCATTTCCACTATTTTCAGGGTGTATTCTCAGGATTGTGTGGGACAGAGCTGGATCATGGCGTGACTGCTGTTGGTTATGGCTCAGATAATGGTGTTGACTACTGGATTGTGAAGAACTCATGGGGTTCCAGTTGGGGTGAGAGTGGATACATCAGGATGGAACGTAATTTGAAAACTGCCCTTACCGGCAAGTGTGGAATTAGTATTGAACCCTCTTACCCTGTCAAGAAGGGTCAGAACCCCCCTAACCCCGGCCTTTCTCCTCCCTCTCCAATTAAGCCACCCACCGTTTGCGATAATTACTACTCCTGTCCTGAGAGTAACACCTGCTGCTGTATGTACCAGTATGGTAGCTATTGCTTTGCTTGGGGATGTTGCCCGCTTGAGTCTGCTACCTGCTGTGAAGACAACTACAGCTGTTGCCCATCCGATTACCCCGTCTGCAACATCGATGCGGGGACTTGCCAAGTGGTATTGCTGCACTTAGTTTTTTCATTACTAAGCTACTGATTATTATCTCTTAAACTTCTTGCTTACATTATATCTTATGCTGCAACAGAGCAAGGGCAACCCACTTGGAGTCAAGGCATTGAAGCGCACTGCTGCTAAGCCCTTTTGGAATTTTGGCGCCGCTGGCCGCAGGAAGAGCAGCAGTGCTTGAGAGTTGAGATGCTGTTGGGGTGTTATGGGCTAGAAAGTTTAAATGGTGAAAGGAGATGCACAGTGAAGGATTGCTGTGCTTGCTGACCACCAGTGGAATGGTCACCCACTTACATGCCATTGTACCAACATATTGGTCTAAGATTGCAGTTAGATGTTAAAAGTGTTCCGATTCACATGATTATTATTGTACATAACGTATTTTTCAGAACAAATTATTGTTCGCGCACTTTACGTTCTCTGTAAGTCGAAACCTTCATTTCCCATTGATAAATCAGTTATATTCTGCTATAGTTGTGCTCTTAGGTTTTCAATTTAATCCCGGCATCTTTTGTAGTTGATGTATTTTTTTTTTTGGAAATATTTTAATGCCTTGTTTCCCTTTCTGAGCACATTAGTGATTTTCTGTTCCACCTCTGTTTTGGATTGAAACTTCATGATAGACCTGAAAGTGAAAGCATATGGTTTCAATTGAATAAGGTAAAGCTGGAGTTTGGTTGCCCCTGCATCTTCCGAGAATAACACAATTGAAGTAATAGGAGCTTGATTCAAGAGATGAATTTTTACCATATCTCCCACCTTCTCTGTATGTGACAGACACAAAAGTGAGGGTTATCCTCCCTTGAAAGAATTGGGAAGTCCTCCACTAAAGCCCTAAAACATCATTTTAAATCAGTTGATCCTTCGGTAGGGAATTGAATCTATTATCTATCATGACCATCAATGTCATCACATAACATATGTTTATAATTTGTTATTATAACGAACTTCACCGAAGCCACTCTGTGGCCACCGCCAGACTCTTTTGAGTGTAAAGACCCCTTAGGCTTGATAGGCATGAACTATGGATTTAAAGCTTGATTGTAAAAATAATTCTTCAATGCTTTGGCCTTTCAATTGTAATTTAGAATAAACAATCCATAGGTTACATACATGAGCACCCCAAATTGAGATGTGATGTTGAATTGGTCATATTTTCCAAAAGTATACATACCCACATGAACACTCAAAATAAAGATAAGATGTTGAATTAGTCATATTTTACATCACTAGAGCTGTTTTATTCACAAAATGTATCATGATTCAAACACTCCTCCATCAGAAAACTAATACAAGCCCTACTTGCTGCTTTTTTTTAATAAAAAATAAAATAAAATGAAAGCCACATTATTGCAAATTGAATTCCCACCTCGTATATCTAATATTTTTTGTTCTCCTCTCTCCCTCTGTGTCTGTGGGCCCTGAGTTCTGGCCCAGAGTTTAAAAACCTATATTCGGGATCTTGGTTGGTCCGGTAATCTGGATTGATTGAAATCAGTCGTGGAATCAATTTGTAGAATCCTAGTCCTAACCCCGGTTAGCAAAAACGTGAACGGCAAAAAAACAGAAATGGATGGTACGGGTTTTAAACAGTAAAATTTTTTGAACAATACGGTCAAATAAGTGGTCAAATTTTGAACAGAGAACTGCAAAAAATGAAAAACATATGGTGCGGGTTTTAAACGTGTAGATTTTAAACAAACGGGACAAAAAAACAGTACTATACTCGTATTAATTAAGGAATTATTACATGAATATTTACATCTAATTTTCAAAATAACTACAGTATCCAACAGTAATGCATATATATCTCATGTCCCATTATAAGTTTTATGACATATAATTGAATATCATCCACTATCAATTTTAAATTCATACACCACACATGTTCAAGTTTTATTGAGCAATGTGGTTTGGCTATGATATTGTTCATTGTTATCAATAGTCAACACACTCTTGGAGTAATGTATGTTCAGTTTGAGTTAGGAGTTATCAATTTAAAAACATTTTTCACCAAATGCATCAATTTGCATATCAATTTTGGGATCCATATATTGATATTGAGTTGAAGGTGATATCATGAGAAATATAGGTCATTGAGTTAGTTTCAAGTCAACGAAAGAATCAAATGGATTAGAGTTTGGGAGAGAAAAATATGATCAATTAAGTAGACATTATGTTCAACAAATTAAATTTTAAAAAATGCAAAAAAAGGTAAATGAGTTTAAACGCGTTTTGAACGTGTTTAGAACGAAAATGTTTGCCATTTACTACTTTTTTAAGTATTTTTAAGAAACATACGGTAAAACGTATTTTCACTAACAATGGTCCTAACCCGATTGCCAATATAAAAGTAGATGCGAAAGAAATTAATCCTCTACCCTTTGTAAGGCCATCATCTTAAACAAAGGTCTAAGTCTTCCCTAAAATCATGGTGAGGAGGAACTCTCTCATCTATGACCATCATTAATTGTTCTAAAATGGTCAAAGACGTGATGCATCTCCGAGGAAACTATTTTCTGCCACATGTTAAAAACAATAAAATATTTTAATTTTTAAATAAGCAATAGAATAACTAGTTTGTATGACACGTGATCTACTTATATTTTAATGGAAAAATGATTACCATGCTGCCTGAATGCAATTTCCCTCTCTTATAAGCTCTTTTCAGTATTTTCCTTTTCCTGCTCTGAATAAGTGGGTCCAAGCGATATATTTTATAAGACACCTATTGGTATGGCATGTATATTCCTTCTTTATGATGTGGATGGAATGTTGAACTGAGAATAGAAGAAATGATAATTATAAAATGGGAAAAAATTCAGTGAGTTTATGTATAATAAAATCTTGAGAACTTTTATTATTATTAATTGATTGATCCAATTGGACTTAAATTTTCCTTGTGCATTCGTATGCGTGCTCTTCGTTCTTCGTTTTTTATGATGAAATGATCAATTTCTATTTAACAAGGTATAATTTTCTCATCGATTGTACATACCATCTCTATTGATATTTTTTCATATTGTCTACCTCACATAAGGTGTCAAAAATCAGAATCGAATATCAAATCGATCAGTGCTTAAGGAGCTCACTTTCCATCAAGATTCTCAAGAAAGCAAGGTTTTAAAACAAGGGATTGGGGACAAAATGGATCTTGCTGATTCTTATCTGAATTGGATCAGAATCAGCTAAAAAAAAAAGGTCTCAAGAACCCTAGAATCGATCCTCAAATCTAAATATACAATGATTTTATGATTTCTAATCTTAAAATTAAGATCGATCATAGTTAATTCCAATCTATTCTTGAAACCATGCAAGGAGGGGCTTCCAATTCCATAGGGAACTGGGAGGACCTCTTTCATTTCAAAATTATCTCTATGTTGGAGGGATGAAATCTTCCTCGAAATGGAAGAAACGAACATTATT
The DNA here is from genome assembly GCF_013358625.1 of Macadamia integrifolia. Lineage (NCBI taxonomy): Eukaryota > Viridiplantae > Streptophyta > Magnoliopsida > Proteales > Proteaceae > Macadamia > Macadamia integrifolia. Next base: position 69,602 of record NC_056559.1, on the reverse strand, counting down.
ATGATGTGCGGCTTTCCAACTTGTTCTGGTCAGCCACGTTTCCGTAATCAAACATATGGATTAGGCTCAAACCCTAAGCAATAAGAGTTGGTGCACAGCCATTTTCATCCTTCAGAAACAGTGAAGGAGAAGAAGAGAGCAGGATGGGCTATAAAATAAAGCCATGGCTAGTAGCTGTCTATCTCTCTCTCTTGCTCCTGAGAAAAACTGAAACTTGATTTCAAAAAGCCTAAGAACCCTCTGTAGAATAAGAAAAATGGTTGCAGTGTTTAATAAGGAGCTATTAAGTTGGTATCTAATCACTCTCAAACTGAGGGAAACCGTGGAAGCTGGAATCCCAAAGTCACCTGGTTCTACCCAATCAGTCGACCTCCAATTCGAACCACAACCACCTCCGGAGAATCAGCGGCTGCCGCTGCAAGAACCCTCTTTTTCGAATTCGCATTTGATATCAATCAATGGTGGCGAAGAAAATGTTAAAGAAGAAAGAGAAGAAGCAAATCCGATGGAATCAGAGTGGGCGATCTCCATTAAAGAGAAGCTAAAGCAAGCCCGTCAAGATCATGACGCTGCCTCGTGGGGCAAGCTCTGCATATACCGAGTCCCACAGTACCTCCGGGTGGGCGACGACTCCGATAAGGCCGACAAGGCCTTCGTCCCCCAAATCGTTTCCCTGGGTCCCTACCATCACGGCCGGAAGCGTTTCCGAGATATGGAACGTCACAAGTGGCGATCCCTCCATCAGATTCTGAATCGAACCCATCAAGACGTGAACCTCTACCTCGATTCCATCGGGGAGGTCGAGGACAAAGCCCGAGCCTGCTACGAAGGACCGATCCCTCTCACTAGTAACGAATTCGTGGAGATGATGGTTCTCGACGGCTGCTTCGTGCTCGAGCTCTTCCGAGGCGCTGCCGGGGGTTTCAAGCATCTGGGCTACTCCCGAAACGATCCTGTTTTCGCAATGCGAGGAGTGATGCACTCAATCCAGCGCGACATGATCATGCTTGAGAATCAAATCCCACTCTTCATCCTCGATCGCCTCATGGTTCTCCAGATGGGTGAATCTAACCAGAAAGGACTAGTGGCCAAACTCGCACTCCCATTCTTCGACCCATTAACGCCAACAGACGAGCCTCTACAAAAGAGCGATCAGAATAAGCTGGAGTCGTCGCTGATTCACCCGACCACCCCCTTCGATCCATTAACAGACCAAGACGGCCTCCACTGCCTGGACGTTTTCCGGCGAAGCCTCCTGCGGAGAGGCCCTGGACTGGAACCACATCCGTCAAGGAATTGGATGAGATGGAGATCACAAACCGTGAGGGTGGCAGACAAGCGGAGGCAACAATTAATCCATTGCGTGACGGAACTGAGGGAAGCAGGGGTGAAGTTCAGGAAGAGGAAGACCGATCGATTCTGGGACATCAAATTCGAAAATGGGGTACTGTGGATACCGAGGCTATTGATCCACGACGGGACCAAATCTCTGTTCCTGAACCTGATAGCGTTTGAACAGTGCCATCTAGACTGTACAAACGACATAACCTCGTATGTGATCTTCATGGACAACCTGATAAACTCGCCGGAGGATGTGGGTTACCTCCATTACTGTGAGATCATGGAGCATTGGCTCGGAAGCGATGCAGAGGTGGCCGATTTGTTCAATAGGTTGTGTCAGGAGGTGGTGTTCGACATCAATGACAGCTACCTCTCCCGGCTGTCGGAGCAGGTGAATCGATACTACAATCACAGGTGGAACGCATGGCGGGCTAGCTTGAAGCACAACTACTTCAACAATCCCTGGGCTATTATCTCCTTCGTTGCTGCTGTTGTCTTGTTGCTCCTTACTTTGGCTCAGACCTTTTACAGCGTCTATGGCTATTACTGGCCAAATTCGTAAAAACCCAGTAAGAGAATTGAATCAAAATCACTTTTAATATACTCTCAATGTCTGCAACAGACATTTTTTGATTTCATACAAAAATGAGATATTTGTTTGATTTCATACAAGAATGAGTTATTGGTGTAAAAACTTACAACATTGTAGTACAATTTTTTTTTTTTTTAAAGAATAGTCACTTCTGGTACATTTGCCACTTTTAGATCTTGTAGTAGTGGGAGTCTCGTGTTGCTCTTTTTTAATTCTGATATAAGATGTTTGTTGAATTCTGATTCAAATAATCACTATAAATAGTGAGCAGATCAAAACAAGATTCAGGGTTAGTCAATTTCAATTTAAATCATTGTGGGAAAATTGAGTTTTCTTACTTGACTCACCCTCACAAAACTTGGAAGGTGAGTCATGTTTTAAGCTTCGAGCTTATATCATTGAATTTTGAGTTTACATCATTGCAACCTTGAAGTGAAGTAGTGAACTTCAAGCCCCTTTCCCCCACCCGAAAAAAAAAAAGAGTATTGATTTTAACTTTGACTGAGTCTACATGGCTTTTAACAAAGCTTTCCAAATTTTTGACTCAACTCGGATGACTAGAATCAAAAACTGATTCTCTAACTATGATTTGAATAGATGTTGATTAAAAGGAGGATGGGATATTGAAGACATGGAGTGATTTTGAAGACTTGGAATTTTTTTTATATCTCTTTTTGTTGGCCATGGATCACATTATTGCTTTTTTTAGAACTTTCTAATCTTTTGTACACATGTTATTTTTGTTAAACCTAACAACAATCTGGTTAGGGCTCTAAAGGTCATAGCGAATAATGCTATGGAGAGTGTTACAGGATCCACAAACTCTCTTTAATATTTAATCTAAATAATTTCTTTATTCTCTACTAAAAAAAAAAATCATGCTTGTGAGGATGAAAGAGCGCCACGAGTACTCTCCATAGGGAAAGACAACAATAAGGACATGATTTTTAAGTGTCAGTATTACGTATCAATCAATACGTAACACTATCGTCTAAGCTTGATACAAATACAAATTGAATGTATCAATTAAAAAAAGTGGATAGTTTTAAAATTACATTTGATATTGGCTCAATTTTAGTGAACCCGTATTAATATCGTATCAGTATCAGTGTTACTATCAATAGATACAAACATCAATTCTGATACCCATAAACTTGACAAGGAGTGGTGCCATCATCTAACAAACTAGTTAATGGAAAGGATTAGATGGTATTCCTAGGGTTATTGTTTTTCAAACATTGGATATTCCTCAAACTGTAAAGTAGGAGTTCAAACTTTAGAAGCAAAATGTGTCAACTCCTTACAAGATGCAAATGAGTATTGTGGATCACTCCAAACTTTAGAAGCAAAATTGTATAACTTCTTTACAAGACGCAATTAATATTGTGGACAAGGAAAAGTTGTAAAATGTTTAGGAGTATTCAAAAAGAAAAAACAGAAAAACAATTAAATTATGCCGCCGTCTGTGGGAATCGAACCCACGACCACGTGGTTAAAAGCCACGCGCTCTACCAGCTGAGCTAAGACGGCTGTTGATAAAAGTGTAATATTAAAATAAGCAAGACATTTATCACAATATTTACTTTTAATAGAAGTGTATGAAAAAACAGTCTCAAATAAAAATACTGTAATGGACTTTTCTTTTTTCCTGATGAATAAGACTTCTATTGATCATATAATAGTAGGGATTTCTTTTTGTGGAAGAACTTTTATTTTCAAAAGTGAGAATCAGCAACTGTAATTTTACTCTTAATTCAGTAATGTATGTATGCAAGAATTAGCTTTTGGGTTGAACTCACAGCAGGTTGGGGGCCTTGGGGCTGAACAGGGTTTATTGACAATTCTGAAACCTAGTGTAAACTGAAACTTTGGGCTGGGCTGGGAAGTTCTTTGCTCAGGCTCAGCTCAATATGTAACCCAACCTCAAAAAGTTCAAAATTTAATTTCTATTGCCCTCTCATTAGTGTTTTCTTCTATTGTTTTCTCTCTCTTGTCCTGACCATGGGGACCTCATAAGAATGATATCATTCTTTGAGTTGCCATTGGTGTGGCGTGAAAGATTCCTCCTACACTAGTGTCGTGAAAAACTTTCTCCCTTTAATTTCCAGTTGGTCTTACTGTGAGCTTACAAGTCCATGGACAAGAAGCCTTTTTAATCATATCAATTAAGTTGGCAGGACCCATGATGGTATTGTGTAGGTGGGTATGTAAAGTTGTGGAGTCTCAATCTCAGTGGTCCATGACTCCATCTCTGTGTGTCTGTGTGTGTGTGGTGATAGAGAGCAGCCCTATGCCCAATGCCATTATGCCAGTGCTCTATCCCCACCTCTGCTGGGGCTTGGGGGTGAAGCAATTCTTCTGGATTGAAATTTGGAAAAAGGGCAGTCACATTGCCAAAAAGCTAGCAAAGGGTCTTGTCCTTAGCTTGAAAGCGGTATATGGGTCAAAATTAAGGTAAGAAACTTCAAATTTAATGGGGGTTATGTTCCCCATGGTCTATAACCCTTGCAACCAGTGTTTAAAGGGTGACTTGCCCAATAGGGATGTAAATGAGGATGATCGAGTTTTCTTTAAGCCAAGGTGAAGGAGTCACCAATGGTTATCATTGTGCTTGGATGGGTGTCAGGGACCTTGAAAGGCATATCAGACCGTCAACATGTAGGGAGGAAGTAACAATGACCTTAGTTAGATTTATGGGTGAACCCTTCACCATGGGTGAAAAAAAACTTTCCCCAAATGAGTACGATTGTTTTGTATGATCCACCATTACATTCCAGAAATGAAAGAAGATGGCAAAGTCCTTCCTACCCCAGTGCATCTCACAAGATTGTGCAGAACCCTTTTGAAGACTTTTGTATCTCATGTAAACAAGATTCCAATTGTGCCCACATGAATGAACTCCATCTTTTTTGTTCTACTATGTCAGTCCTTTTGCAATAGTATCTTGTTTGGTTTGTGAGTTGCTGATCACCTCCATTAAAGCATGGTTCTGCTTGAATACCACATTAGATACACAGAAGAGAGGGAAGGCTCTTGAAGTGAAACAACAGGAAAGATAGGTGGATGATAACCCTAGACCAGAGGAAGTGATATAATTAATACAGACAGACAGACAATGCCAAGAATACATGAAACTACAATATTGACAGAGGCCATATATATACTGAAAAATTACTCCCTTGGGAGATGTTGGTTTCTATGTTGGGTTCATTGTCTGTGACCATGATAAGGCCAAGTTGTATTCTACCCAAAAAAAAAAAAAAAAGGAAGAGATAAGGCCAAGTACTATTGCAAACACTGGTAAACAGGGTATGTAAAGTAAATCTTAGGAAGTGTGGATAACATGTTAAGCAAGATAAAATTGATGCATCTGATCCTTAAACTGCGATGATTCGGTGGCAAATCAAGCTTGACTTTGGAATCAAGATCATCAATTTCCGACAAGAATGAATGGCATTAATTTGGGACAAATTTCTACTGAGTGTATAGTTAGAAAATTCAAGTATACTGCAGATGTATAACTCTTAGTACTTTGTAAGTTTATAGCTATATACATGTATTTAAGGCTGTGTTTAGTATGTATTCTCAGAATAGATTCTAGGTCTAAAACGCATTCTGAAGAGAGAAAGTAGAGAAGAGCCAGGTTTCAGAATGCATTCTACACCAGAATCTATTCTGGAAAGCATATCGAACACAGCCTTAAATATTAATTTTGTAAAACATTAATACATGCACCAATATACATTATGTTATCTATGCTAAAGGGGAATTCTAAAACTAAATCAATGCAACATATACATTCATTGAGTAGTATTTATTATGTTGAAGCATTGGGTTAGACAGAAATGGACAGAAAACGATTGCTCTTTTTATATTTAGCTCTGATTATGTTCTAAAAAAATAAGACATTAAAGAGGGTTTGGAACAAATTTATGTGTTATGAGCATAGTTATAAGTATCAGTATCTGTGCCCGTATTGCTCTGATATCAATACGATGCCAATGCAGATCAGGTTCTGACCTGATCCATTATTTGGCCGATCCATATGATCAGTAACGTATTATTGGGCTCCGGTGATATTGATACATATCTTGATACGATACCAAAATTTTGAACCAAGGTTATGAGGACACTTCTCATAAGAGGCAGACTTCTACTCAAGTTCCTCCCCCAGGCCAAGCAAACCAAAGTTATGAATACATCACATCACATCACATCACTAGGCTGGATGGAATGGTCCCTCTCTCAAGTCTCATTCTCATCCACCCGACCAAAAGGCAAGATTAAATTCCTGAAGAGAAATAAGGATGCTAAGAAAATCTTTTAAAAATCCAACCAAAGATTCCATTTTTATGGACATTTTGATCTTGCATAGGTGTTAGATATAAGTTGTTGGAAGGACAGAATGCTGTTGGAAGAGGCAGAACCTACTTTGTTTGATAAGAAGCAATAAGAGACACACAGAAGCATCAATAATAGATGCAGGAGGGACCATATGAGGTCTCTCACTCAATCGCTTTTGTGTATAATACACAAAAATGAAATAGAGAAAATGCTTGTCTGTACTCCTTACTTGATCCAAATTTCTTTGTTTTAAGAACTCCAGAGAATTACAGAGAAAGAAAACACAAATTTTAATAGGAATATGGCACACAATTCTTGGGCATAATCCATTAATTCTACTCTATTATCCAATATTATAAATGACTAATTAATTGAGCTTAAACCATCTTCCTGCTGAGTATCAAAGATGCACCTCTCCTCTTGATCTTCCCAGCTTGATTTCAGTTTTTGGGTTCTGGGTTTTTCTTCTTTAGAAAGATCCATACGGCGGGCCTCGACCTTAATCTCAGGAATTTCGCCCTGCCGACCTTCATTATTCACTGTTCTCTGAATTATTGTACTGTTATCTGGAGTTCTATCAGGAGCATTCATGGCGTTATGTGGGGGAACCACTGAGGGTAGTTTAGATAACAGAGCTCCTAGACTCCGGGACATGAAGGGTAAAAGTGGTGGGTTTGACCAAAAGGGTCCTCCAATGCTCGTTTGAGGGCTATTCCAGCCCAAATTGATGGATTTGATCGGCAATTCTTCCAATCTCTCGCCATAGCATCTCTTCCCACCAATTCCCATATGCTTGTCGTCGATCAACAAAGCAGTTTGTTTGGTCTCGATCATCTGGGTATTATGTTTTGAGGTGTCTGGATATTTTTGGACTGGTAGATAAGGTCTCTGCATTCCTAATACGCCGGGTATGCTTTGGAGATAGCTGAACTTCCTCTGTATACTGATCACCAGATTGAGATCTTCAAAGATCTGAAGTAACAGAACATCCATCAGTAGAGAGAGAAACAGAGAGGAAGAAGAAGAAGAAGAAGAAGAAGAAGGGAGGAGCACCTTATCTAGTGAACCCAGTTGAACAATGCCTTCTCTAACGGAAATGATTGCTATGGTCTGGGAAGAAAAAGGAAATAACCTCTTCAGACTTCAATAGCTAAGCAGAAATTAGGATTTAGGAGTAAAAAACAATTCTTGTCTGGGTCAGCCTACCTGAATGCCTGAACTGAACTGAGCTTCCCATTGCTTAGGTTGCTGTTTGATTTGAAAAGGAAACAGGATTTTCAGTAAAAAAAGGTAAAAAAGAGTTTCTTTTATTTTTTAATGTTTTTTTGTTCAGCTAAAAGAAGAGGACTTTTAATGGTTCTTACAGGTTCCATTGATCCACTCCAGGAAGAAATGAAGTTGGAATCGTTCCCATGTGGGGTTTCCTTAAATACCCATTTGTGACTGTTGTCTGCTGCAACTTTTCCCACCAATCTAAGAAAAAAAAAAGAGTTATTTCTCAAACTCCATTCTTGTGCTTGTGCCCTTTCAACTTCATGAGAAACAAAAATAGACAAACCAGGAGAAATGAATATTCACAATATCTGATACTCACCCTTCTCCATAGTTGTAAACTTCATGAGACATTTTAAAGAAAACTTCAGCTCCAAACCTTCCTTTACTGCAACCGTCTCTCACTCTTTCACATTCGTAGAAATCACAGAACCCATCTTCCCAAACGAGAATCCTGAAAATTAAAACACGGAAATGAAGCCAAAAAAAAAGCATAGATAGGTCTCTAATTCTTCAATTTAAGGTTGGGATCGTTCTACCAGTTCCTCCTATTTCCCTTGGAGCGGTCAAGAACACCTCCTCCATAATCCCACCTGCAAACAAAACAATGTGATTTAAATTGAAACCTTTTTCCGGGCTTATTGCTCTGATCAGAGTCTACTATTTTGGCTCTTACTTGGGTGGAGGGTAATTCCGAGGTAGGATCCTCCAGAAGACTGCGTAAACCCACTTGGAAGAAGAAGTAGAAGAAGACTCCGAACAGGAACACAAGCTTCTCAGTGTGTGCTGTAAGAGACAGTTAATCATGGGAAGCCCACCTTCCATTGTCAGGAGAGGAAGAGGAAGAAGAGGAGTGGTAGTAGCTCTGTATTATGGGTTTTGAAGGGATTGTCTCTTACTGGAAGAAACAAATCCTTATTATTGTTCCGGTCACCATAGAGGGAGACATTACTCAGGCCGTAGACTGTAATTCTGAACTAATCCGAAGTGAGAATCTGAACTTCCTTCTGTGTTTCTGATATATAACTCAGAGTTCTTGACTTCTTGTGCACTAGAGAGTCAAAGGCGCCTTCCCTTTACATGGTAGGAACTAGTAAGGTAAGTAGCCTGTAAAGCACTATTTCCTGCTTGCAAGTTGTGAGGTTTTCTCTATTGTCCATTCAAATTTGCCTTGTGAAAAACGTGAACGGCTGGCAGCAGACAGGTATTATTTCAGCCGTCGGTTTGGATTTTGAATTATTCATAGAGTTGATTTATCTGCTTTATTAGTTTTGCGTATACTTGACAGAAGATAATTGCATGGTCCTCACACCAGTATAGGACCAATGAAAGCATACACAAGTGCATCAACATGAGGTGGGATTTTCCCATTTCACGGCATAGGCCCTTTTTTTGCATACTCTTGTGTTTGGGTGTAGCCGTGTAGGCTGCACCTAGATTGACAAGGATCTATTTTCCTTCGATTTATATTATTAATTTTATGGGTAAATTAAAGCTCCATTGGTCCCATGGCCCCTTTACTCAGTTGAATAAGAATAAAATAAACACACTAATCAAATTCTCTAGTCAACAGTTCTTATTGTTCATTTGGTATCAGTGAAGAGAATAAAGGTGAAGCGAGGAAAAAAAAACCTAGCCCGAATCAAAACATATATGAGCTTATTTGATCATGATTTAAGTTGGGATTTTGTGAGATCAAAACCAAACCAAACCACATGAAATTCGAAAAGATACTGAATCAAACTTAAAAAACTGGATTAAAACAGATAGCAACCCAAATTCCAGAAAATACAAATAAAAATACACTTCCTTTATACTTTTGAATATATTTACATGATAAATCGACGAAGACCAACCAATAAAAAGCCAAAACTGATACACCCTTATTGATTTCTATGGCCATGAACAAGCAATCTAACCTTGATATCTCTAACGCTAACATAGATCTTACATACTTTTTTTAATATTAAATTTCTTTCATTTCATAAGGACCAAAAAAAAAAAGATTTACTAAGCAAAAACTCTATTAACGAGAATGTGTACTTTCGTTCAATTGTTTGGCTTACCTTGTTAAGCACAAGAAAACTAAAATTCATAACATTAGAACTTCAGTGGATGTATTTAAACAGTTTTAGTTAATCAATTTCTCTTTTCTCATTTAAAAAAAAAAAAAAAAAAAAAACTTTGCATAGAAAATTATTTCTTTACTTTATTTTATTTCAATTTATCAATGGAAATTGTAATCACTTGGCTAAAATCAAACCACAAGATTGATTAGATATACATCTTAAGGTAAGACGAAATTCTTCTTTAATCTCCCATTCCTCTCTGTCTTTCTTTTTTTCTCAAGGGTTCCCCACAATGCAATGGGAGAAATCTTTCACACCAAGCCAATAACAACGCAGAGAATAATATAAATATAATCTGCAGACAATAATATAATTCACATGATAGAGATAGAAGAGAGAAAACAATAAATAAAAGGACCCATGCAAAAATATGACTATAATACAGTGGCATAGTGGGGAACCATTCCCATTTTATTTTCTTTTGAAATTCTTAGGCCTTCCAGAAAAAAAAAAAAGTTTGCAATCAAAAACTTGAGAAGAGCATTTTGATTCCTGGGTCTCTTGAGTCCTGACTGCTGTTAAAAAGAGAGGATATGGAAATAGCCTGTAACTTAGGGTTTTTGCATAAATTATTCAAAACTGTGAACACCAAGGTACCCTAGATGCAAAATTTACCTTAATCCAATACTTTATGGGCAATAGGAGATGCACGCCATCAAACAACCCATGAGGTTGCGTTGGATCTGGCTCGTCTCTTGTGCACAGGAGGTGGCAGCTCAGATCCAACGCCGTGAAACACCTCGTCATGGCATCCAACACATGGGTGTGCACTTCAAGGCACTCTAAGGGTTGGATCTAAGTTGCCGCCTCTTGTGCGTAGTAGAGGAGCCCTTCCCAGTCGCAGATACCTCTAAATGACAGAACAGTGACACATCCCAGTATCCCACCATCCGAACCCAACTCAAAGTGTAATACCCTTTGAACAGTGTCAGAAGTGATTCTATAAAATACCTTCGAAACGTTGATTCTGATTTTATTTTCTATTCCAGAATCACTTCCAACATTTTACCAAACACCACTCTACTCCCACAGATCACTCTCACAAAGCGGGATCAGAAAAAAAAAATCACTTGCATCTCAGAATCACTCTCATAGAGTGGAATTATTACCAAAAAACGCATTTGGCCTTAGAAGCACTGCTCACACCTAGGAGCTAGGATAACAACCCAAAAGCCAAAAAAAGAGTGGACAAGAATCAATACTGCACCTCATGACTCATTGGAAAATAAAAGGGACTACTGGCAACAGCCCTAAAAACTAAAAGAAAAAAACGATACAGTGACTACTGCCAACAACCCTCAACATATTCATCAGTAAATTCCATATATCATTGCAAAGTATCATTCAGATAGCATTCTTTGTTTTTGATGCTCCTAAGGTAGTATAGTATAATCCATTCCAATGCAATGCATTCCAAAATCTCTTGCAGCAAGGGCAGATAGGAGCAACTATGTCCCCCATAGCCTGCATATTTGGCTAGACTTTTCGGTGCTTACCTGACAATAATCCCAAAAATTTCACATGCAGCAAAAAGAAAGATTTACAGGCAGCTGTTGCTGCTCCTATGATTCCCACAGAGCTCCAGCTGTTAGAAGAAATTTCATAAACAACAAAGTCGTCAACTGTGCATAGGTTATTATCCACATCCAATGGTTCGACCCACCAGAAGTTTCAATCTTTAGGAAGGCTCAGATCATCAGTTGAAGCTGCTCTCCTTCCAGTGTAGCGCTGAAAGAGATGGACAGGCATAATGTAACAAAAAGAAACAAAGATGCTGGGGGAAAAAAAATCATGACTGTCAGAGGCCTAAGCATACCTGCTTGCCAGATGTGAAGGGAACATATCTGTATTTGATCATGTGCAGTATCTGTCTCTTCATCGTGAGGGTGAACAGCATAAACCAGTAGAAAAGTAGTACCGGCCAAAACACGGGCACATCAAACACGCTGAAAAATGTCATCACAAAAGCAATGCAGAAGGCTTTTGTTATGGAATACCTGCAACATGGAAAGACATCAAATTGATCAAACCAGGCCTAAAAACTGATCAGCTTGTTCTTAATACATTGCATGGTGCAATGTAACAAACGATAAAGAAAATAAATTGATTAACTTCTTTCTTTATCAAACATAACAGATAATATAGAAATATTGAACGAGAGCAAAAAAATCAAATTTACCACAAAAGCAGTGACAACATCACAAGAACCAGAAGAAACCATCAAGTCTATGTTTGAACATTCAGAGAAATGCAGAAACTAATGCATCATGTGAGCTCCACATGTGGGGATAGTAAAAGCAAAGATAAACCCAGCCTACGGTAGTCTGGGTGGCCTCAGGAAGTTGTGACTAGTGGAAAATAGTTAGACCACATATTTGAAGGGTAAGGTTTGATGAGTCACAGTCCACTTTCACTGGGAAAACCTGGAGATAACAGTTTCCCAATACCACACAGTCCAAGTGCTTTGGATTTCACTGCTCACCAGAAAACCTGTTAGATTTCCCCACCGTTTTTTCTTCCCACCCCGGCAGCCCAGCGTTCCCTGACAACCAAACACTGCCTTAAGATAGATTTGTATTTTTTTTTTTTATGGTGGGCAGGGGGAGAGGGAGGGGGGAGG
>NC_056559.1:50445-57280 GCF_013358625.1 Macadamia integrifolia | reverse complement strand
AAAAAAAAAAAAACCCAACATGAAGGTCCTTGACACCTGGCACGTTCACCTTAAGATATAGCCAATAAGAAGTTAAGGACACCAAAAGTAGAATCCAACTGATGCAGACATACCAGAACAAAAACGTAAAACTGATGCTAGGACATCCATGGTAGAACATGGGATTAAAATAGTTGAATGTGAGTAGGGGTGGGTGGTGTGATTAGAGCTGATTCACGCCATAAGGATCAACTCAGGGTCATTGGAGAAGGGGATTCTGTAAGGGAAGAACTGTTATCTCCAAAAACTGGTTTGGGGTTTTCTGTTAGGGAAGGCCTCACTGATATCTTGGTGAAAAGTGACTCAGACGCTGTCATAGACCCGGTTAATTCTAACAAGGACCAATCATGGATATAATTTGGCAAGTAAAGAAATTTCTTCCCAGGTGAACAGCTCATTCCAATGGAATCCAATGTCTGCAAACCACCTCGCTTGTCTTATGGCTAAACAAGCGGTAGCGCAACAGGGATGGTGCTCCAGGTCTTCTTATCCTCTATAAAGGTCTGACTTGTATGAGACTACTGAGTCAAATGAGTTTGTTGGTCAGTTTTAGCTGGTTTCTACTGCTACGAGAGCCTTCAGGGTGGGCCTCCATGGCTTTGTACTTTATTTGAGTAATTCCATAAAAGTAGTTTATCCAAAAAAAAAAAAAGTAGCACTTGAGTAGAAGCAGGGGTACTGAGATGTCTGATTACAGGTTTCCATGTACCATAATGCAATGCCTAGGGAGCTTCCCATTACTATACAAGAGATGATGCTGATCTACACCAAAAGCAATGTAGTGTTTAGCGTGTAAACGAGCAGAAGATCACCGTCTTCAACCTGTTCAGTCTCAAATCCAAAAGGCAAGCAGAGATATCTCAAAAGAAAACAACTTTCTAATTCATTAACGATTGGAACTAAAATTACATCAATATAAACTAGAGTTCGACTTTCCAAATACAACTCTTATTTTAAATGGAAAGGATAGAACCCAAAGATGAGAGCTTAACATTTTCGGCCTCATCTTGGCTTTTGACCTATCGTGACTCTCCAAGAAGTTGAACGCAACCCATTAATCCGTTATAAATTAAAAAAACAAAAACAAAAAAACAAAAACAAAGCAAAAAAACAAAAACAAAAAAAAAAACAAAAAACAAAACCTAAAATTGATTATAGATGGAAAATATTATGCAGTTCCTCAAGCCATACCTTGGGATGTAAGATTAACAGAGCCAGTAGTAGACAACATTAAGGATGGGAGCTCAACTAGCACAATACACAGTAACTACGCAGCTCAAGAAAGCAAATCGGAGATTCAATTGGTTGATAGATTGCAATGCAACCAAGATGTTGGCTTTCCAAGTTCAACTTACTCACGAAAGATAAAGAAGGTTACATACATTGTGATGGAGAAACCCTAATATACAATCAGAAACATAACTGAAAGAAATAACATTTGTGCTGACCAGATCTGGAAGAAGATAGTAGATTTTGAAGATATTGAAGAATGATGAAAAGCTTAATACGAATCACCATGAATAGCACAGATTGGCCTTCAAAACCCCGAGAACGGAACCATTCGTTCTCAAAAATTTGTAATTTCCATTCCATAAAACTGAATTAATTACTTTGATTATAATGATACATATAAGCCCATGTCTGATCCCCTTTTCAACTTCTATTTGAGTTTAAGTAACCTTACTCTATTAAGAAATTATAACCTTAGACAGCTTCCCTAGTATCCCACAAAATTTATCTTACCAAAAAGGCAAACCTCACTTTGTCCTATATTACTAGACCTCTTCAAATTTAAAAGAAAATTACACACACACACACAAAAAAACCCTTATCCTACCCTTTGAGAAACATAATAATGCAACCTAGGGTTCCAAAACCCTAACTTAGGTCCCTATGGGCTGAGGTAAAAAATTTAAGAGATAATGAAAATTCTGTCATTATATTGAAATTCAGAAACCTTTGGGTAAGAAAACAAAATCAGGGAATAAACAGGAAATAAAATTTGAAGAGAATGTTTCTGGAATTTCAGAAAAGACTGGGTTAAACAGAAAGAAATTAAGAAAAATAAACTAATAAAGTGACTTTTGTGCAATTACTATAAACTCTGGTCTTACTTGCACATAGGAACAGAAGGTTTTCTTCAACCTCACGATGCAAACAATAAGGCCGGTAGACCAGAATCTACTTCAATCGATAGAGGTCCCTCGTATGAACACCAATGACCTGAAAGTTCTGGCTGAATGTCTTCACTCCCAGACTTCTTAGAAGCAATCAAAAACAGGCCCAAAAGCTCAGGAAATAAAATAATATTATCTCTGCAAAATCAGTCTGGTGGTAAACCCAGAACTTATACTGAAACTCGATTTGGTTCTCACAACAGGATTAGTTTCAGAGGATAAGGACCTAAGGTTAGAGTCACCTATGATAGGGAAACTCACACCCAAAACCTTAGGAGGAAAGGAAGGGTTGAGGAAAGTTGATCCCAGTCTTAAGGACTGTTAATACTGCTGGAAACAGGGAATGATGAAGAGACTCTAAGAAACTCAAATAGAAAGAGGAAATAGAAAGAAAAAGAAGATTAGGAAGACAGACAGACCTGGAGATAAGAGTAATCGGAGAAGAGATTTTAACCATGGAGGGGGGAAGAGAGAGGAGAGGGAACAGCTGTACGCACAACTCACAATCTGTGAGGAAAATCGCAAATCTCATTCAATATTCAACAGCATATCTAATCGATAGTTACAGAATATATAGACTCTTTCAAAGCCGCAGTTGACTCAAACAAGAAAACTAGAACAAATTTGGACACTACTCTACTAATTCCTATTTACGCCTCCACGGGTAAAAATCATAGAATAATATAACAAAATGAAATAACAAAAATAACCCTAATAAATAAATTCTTAAATACTAATCCTGGTTTGGAACTGATTCTCCTTGGCTGGGTTTCCAGAGTGGTTAATAACAGTCCAACCATGATAATGCTACTGATCACATAAGAACACTTTCCCCTTTAACAAACCCTCAAGCCTAAATCCTCCGACTGGAGCATGGTAACAGCTTCCCAAAACAGTAAAAGGTTGAAGACGAAGGAGTACAAAACAGATAACCCTTCCCAGTTCTTCTTCAGCAGTGACTGCAGCCACTGCTGAAATCTTCTTTGGCAGCAGCAGCAGCAGCAGACTTGACAACTATACTTTTAACATCTTCCATTTGCCTCACATCACTCTTCATTAGTGCATCTCCTAGTCTTAATCAAATGTCAATATCTTCTCAACTTTCCCTCATCTTAAAGCTCATTGGTACCACTCTTAAGCTCCCTTAATGTGTTTGTTTCTGATTCTGTCATTCCTCTCTTGTCATTCACCCATCTCTTTACACTAATGTATTCATTGTGATGTACGTCAATGAAGCTCATATGAAATCAGATGCAGTAAAATGCGCTCTGAAAAAAAAAAAAAATTAAAGGTCCAAAATGAAAAGCATTTATGTCAAATAAAAGAAATGCATTAAGATGCACATTACTACAACTTCCCTCTGTCTTAGAAAATAATTATCCATCAGATTTCTTCAAGCATCCTAAAAGCACTAACAAAAAAGACCTTCTTTCCCTCATTCCGTTCATTATCATGGCTGAGAACCATCGTCATGCATGCAGAGAAGAGATTCTCCATGCTTAGATGATTTGGAAGCTCAGCTCAACCAGGAACAACGAAAGATGCAAATTCTTTCGGGTTTTGTAATATGAAATGAGATAGAGATTTACAGAAAATTGATCAAAACAAGGAAACGCCTTCTGGAATTTAAAGTGATGAAAAATAAAAAATGTATGAATGGAACAGCAAACAAAAGCTAAAGTTCTCCTAAACTTTTAAGAGGCATGATTGGGTGACTGGGATCAGCTGTAAGCAGTCAGCAGAAAGATTCACTTTAAGAGGAAAACCCAGTGGCAGCTGTAAAGTGATTTAATGGTAATAATGAAAAGAAATAAATAAGTAACCATATTAATGTATGAGCTACTGGATAGAAATCCAAAGAACTGAAAACATAGTCAAGAATTTCCTAATGATTATCACTGGATGTGCAGAAAATAACCACTATATTAGAAGCTAATCTGTATAACTGATGACTAATGTCAATTGATAAAATGATGAGGCAACTATGTTCAGAACTTATTCAACTCTGCTGGAAATGTGCCTTCTGTGTGGAGGATGAGTTCTGCATGGCCTGGTGGACAATTCAGCCAAGGTTGGGATGACTAGACTCCATTTGTATTTGGGGCCTTATCCCATCATGTACCTTTCTTTTGGTTTGGTGGTTTGCTGCACTGTTTGTTGTTGATGTACTATGGACCCGTTTGATAACGTTTCTGCCGTTTCTGAAACAGTAGAAACATAAATTTCCGTTTCTAGAAACAGAAATGGAATTGAAGGTGTTTGATAAGTCATGTTTCTGGAAGTCGATAGTAACCAGTGAAAGAACGGCCACGAGTCGTTTCCAGAAACGGCAAGTAGAACTTGTTTCGCCTGGGTCGTTTCTTGAACCATAAATAGATAGAAATTTCAATTTCTATTTCTGAAAACAAGTGAAACGAAACAGTTTTATCAAACGTTTTTTGTTCCGTTTCTGCTGTCTCTGGATATGTTGTCATAATTATTTCTCCTTTCATTTTAATAAAATCCATTCTTTATATTAAAAAAAGAACTTGTTTTCAACTCAACAATTGTAAGTAAAATTTTCCATTGAAACTTTGGTTAAAAGTGGGTTCCAACCCAATCAGCTAGATTTAATAACTGATGAAATTGTAATTGCAGACTTGAAAAGGTTAGAGGTTTGATTAAAAGAGAGAAGACGAAAAAGGAATCTGGCAAGTCCATCAACTTATGGGAGGCCAACCATTTTCTAGACTTGTAAAACCATCAACCAGTCCATTACATTGGGGGGGAGGTGGAGGGGGATGATGTGCTTGCTTATAGATAACAGCCTATTGGGTCATCGGACTCATTCCTTCTCCAACTCAAAATACGTCCTATGAGTAATGAGGAATAACCAAGCTGAATTTCAAATTCCCAATCAATCATTCTTATTTATTAATCGAAATAATTTATCAAAAAGATAAGTCTTCCAGCCTGACTGGAAGCTACAGAAAATACATCTTCCAGATTCTCCTACTATTAGATATATCTGAGAATATTTGCAAAAAAAAAACAAAAACACCCTAAGCTTTCTGAGCAACCCTATAAGCCATCTGATCTGAACCCAGAAAGTGCCACATGCAGGACTTGCTGCCCTCACAAAAGATGTCCACAGGTAGGCGATTGGACATATAAACCCTGGCCCGCATCCCCTCATCAACTATTGCAAAGCTATCACTGAAACCTTCACCTCAATTTACTGTATGTAGTAGCACTACAAGCCAAAGTTGTCTCGGTGCTTTGGCACCTAGATGCTCCATAAATGGCATATCAAATTAAAGATATATTTCCTTTTCATTTATTTTAGTTATATAAGATAAGCAAAAGTGATGCAGATTAATAACGAAAATAGGTTTGTTTTACTAGGAATAAGCCTAGGGTTGGGTTGTATATGTGTTGGGCCTTCAGTCCATGTGGTTTGGAGTGTATTGGGCCACTTTTATAGGTCTAAACGAGGGACTCTAAGATTGAGTACGGGATTACTAGTTAGTTTCCTATTTTCATTGGTTTCCTTTTTAGGTTGGCTTGATGAGGTTTATTTAGTTTCTAATTTCAGCATTATTTAGTTTCCAAATTCAGTACTTGGTTAGCTTCTAATTTCAGTACTTGCAATTCCTAGTTTCTATTACCAGTTTTAGTAACTAGAAGAGTTTCTATTTTCTTTAGTTTCCTATTTTAGTTTTTTGAAAAAAGAGTTAGTTTCTATTTTCTTGTAGCCCCATCATTATTATAAATAAAGGAGAGCTCTCATTAGGAGAGCTCTCATTAGGAGAGACACAATTTGATTTTGAAAAAAAGAACTTGCTGCTGGTCGCTGCCATGCATCTACTGGATTTTCTGTGTGTGTGATCACAGAACAAGGGGCTGGTGTTTGATCCGGTCGACTCCTTGCGGTGTGAAGTCCAGGAGGGTTTCTACAAGTCTTCTTATTCTCTTTCAAGTTTGTTTCAAGGTTCTACTGCTGCCAAACAATCAGTTATTTATAACTTTAAATTTTCTGCCCAGAAATTCTGAAACAGAGCCTTCGGTCTCTTTCTGCTGGAGCTAGTTCCAGCCATTGATTGGTTTCCAAACTGTGGTCTTACTCCCCTGTACTCCCTTAAGAATTGAACCAAAGCAGGCCTAATTCTGTGCTGCCATTATAGAGATATTCAAAATCTCCAGAATTTTGCCCTGTAGTGATTCTGTCAGAATACAACCAGAATCGATAGCCTGATCTGTCTTATTCTGTTCTGTTATTTTTCTGCTGTTGTTTTGGGACTGTTGCCTCTTATTACTGCTGCTGGTTTAAACTTATTTGATCTACTGACATCTGGTCTAAGTGGCATTGATTACTGTGACCGATAGTTACTGGTTTCTTCCTTTTCTGTTGGTTGATTAGCTGGAATATGGGGATTGGTTTTGGTTGTTCTTTGGTCTACAAGTTCCTGTTGTTTGGATCTGGTTTGACTGTTCAAATCTAGTCCTACATTAAAAAGAAACAAGCCCGAAGGCAAAAGGGTAGTATTGCACAGCGACTTACTTTTCTTCCTCTTTACATTGTATAATAGATGAGGTCAGATGATATCAAACAACACCGGAAGAGGTACATCCCCCCCCCC
>NC_056559.1:48284-50425 GCF_013358625.1 Macadamia integrifolia | reverse complement strand
CCCCCCCCCCCCCAACTCACCCCCACCCCAAAGCTGCTTCATCCTCTTCTTTGTCATCTTGTTCTTCATCCTTTTTTTCCCTTTATTTTCTCTTGCCTTTTCCCTAGGTCTTCTAGGTAAACAAGCCTTGACACAAAAGCAATTGGTCACCTAGACAGACACCTTGACAACTATGGCACAAGCTGATGTATAGCAAGCCATAAGAATCTATATTTTTGCAAGGTAACCTTTCTTTCCAGGACACTGAAAATCTGATCTTAAGTTTCGACAGAGGTGGTATGTAATATTTCAATTTCATGGGTCAATAGTCACAGCACCTGGGGAGAAAGGGACAGCCCTGCACCTTGCCTGAGTAGCAGGCACGAGTATATAATTCCAAACCCTAGCCCCTTTGCTCGATTAAAGCTGGGGCACATTCCCCTTCTTCGATGGTCTAAATTTCTAATTAGCTTATTAGTTGTAATTTCTTCTGCAAGCCAGTCCAAATCGTTGAAATATTCCTCAAGCATTTGGGAAAACTACATTGATGATTAAATTCAAGATACAAGCATGCTTTTATTGTAATGTGGTCAAGTCAACGAATCGATAAAATAAATTGTCACAGCATATATCAGAAGAATTGGGAAAACTAAAGAATACATTACGATAGACTTAACGATCAGGGAAAAAGCATGTTCATGAATCAATAAGGAACAGAAATGCGCATGTATCATGATAGAATTTTAGTATTTCAGCATTTTACCAAACAAGATAGAAAGTTCCGACCATCATCGATGAAAACTCAGCGATTGGAAATCAGAGGAAAAATAAGAGAAACAGTTCGCACGATTGGATAATAACTTCAAAAAGAGGACCAACAATTAGAGAGAGAGAGAAGTAAGGATCGCACCAGAACTTAAACTCGGGAAGGCGGCGAACAAAAGGGCGGAATTCATCGGAGCCTCTGGTGGGAAGGGCGGGGCCGTCGGCGAGTTCTTCAATCTCAGGGTCAACCTGAGGGGAGAGGAAGGCGATGAGGAGGTTGAGGATATAGATACCAAGACCGTAGGAGACGATGTAGAATCCTTGGATGAACAATACACGGATGACGTAGATGGCGACGACGACGGCGAATCCAATCCAACGCCTGAGTATGTGAGGGGTTGACTTGTCTAGCAGATGCTGGTACCGACGAGATACGGCGAAGCTCCACTCGGAAACCGCCGAAGAAGGATTTAAGCTCGACGAAAGATCTTCTCCGCCTCTACCGACGGCGACCGATTCCATGTTCTTACTTCTGAGTCGTTCTTTAGTGTTTTTTTTTTTTTTTGTTGATTTGCTTCGCGTCTCCACTGGCTACTGATCCCCTGTGTTTAAAAGATCTGATTCATAAGATTGGAAAACCATTAAATGAAAACAATGGAGGATCAGAAGAGATTAGGAGACAGAGATGTGCTGGAGGACTCAGCTATCCATATTGTTCCTGCGAGCACGCCTTCTGTTCCGGTTTTTCCTCTCTTAATTGAAAATGCTTTCCTGCTCCGCACATGTTTTTTGAGTGACTCTGTTCTGGTTCATGTAAACCGCCGATATGAACCGGGTCTGGTCGAGGAATTATTGGCTCGTATCCTCACTTTTTTTTTGGTGGGGGTGGGGGCGAGGGGCGAGGGGCGAGGGGCGAAAGACCATTGTCTGGTTGCACGGCCTTGGCACCAGCATGGGCCATATGGTCCTCCCAACCAATATGAATTGTTTTTATTTAACAAGAGGTGGGGTGGTAATTTCGTGCACCATTGTTTTTGGGCATATGGCCCTCGTAATCAAGTAGTTTTCTTCTACCAACAAAAAAAAAACCAAGCAATTTTCTGTTTCCTTTTTTTTTTTTTTCTTACTACATTTTTTAAAAAATGTATTCTATGAGGGAGTGTGATTCTTGCACCCAAATATGTGCATAAGCAAAATGACTGATCCACCCCTATGAAATGGAAAATAACTATTCTATAGATGTTTCCTTGTGCGTTACTATTGACCCTCACACACACATGTAAGAGCTACATTTCCCAATACAAAACACTTCCCCTACATTTATATATATATGAAACTATTTAAGTGAAAAATCCTAATCTTATTGGACTTTTTGGGTTGCTTTTGTTTTTCTTTTT
>NC_056559.1:18364-48264 GCF_013358625.1 Macadamia integrifolia | reverse complement strand
TGAGGAGGGGTGGGGGTGGGGGTGGGGGTGGGGGGTGGGGGACTAATATTGAAGACAAACAAAAATTGCATGGTTTGTTTACTTAATAGAGCAAATATATGGCCTATGAATAATATAGTAAAAAATTCACCTACAATTAAGTGTTCATCCACAATTCTAAAGTCATCATCATAGTTAGCAAAAACGGAAACGGTCAAAAAAATAGAAACGGACAGTACGGATTTTAAACAATACAAATTTTCAAACGATACAACAAAAAAAACAGAGAATGGCAAAAAACAGAAAACGGACGATATTAGTTTTAAATGTGTAGATTTTAAATAAACGAGACAAAAAAACAGTAGTATACTCGTATAAATTAATGAATTATTACATTAATGACTGCATCTTATGTTCAAAACAACTATAATATCCAACACTAATGCATATATATATATATCATGTCTCATTATAAGGTTTATGACATAATTTAATATCAACCAATGCCAATTATAAACTCATACACCACCCATGTCCAAGTTTTATTGAGCAATGTGGCTTGATTGTGATGTTGTTCATTGTAGTCAACATAGTCAACACACTCTTTGAGTAATGTATGTTCAATTTGAGTTATGAGTCATCACTTTATAAACATTTTCCTGCAAATGTATCAGTTTGTATATCGATTTCAAGGTCTATACATTGATATTGGCTTGAAGGTGATATCATGAAAAAAAATAGGTCATTGAGTTAGCTTCAAGTTGCGAAAAAACCAGGTGGATCAGATTTTGGAATAAAAAATATATGGTCAATTAAGTAGATATTATGTTCAACAAGTTAAGTCTTAAAAAACGTTAAAATAGGGAAATATGTTTAAACGCGTTTTAAACATGTTTAAAACGAAAATGCTTGCCATTTGCTTTTTTTAAGTGTCTTTGAGAAGCATATGGAAAAATGTGTTTTAAACGGTAAAAAACGATAACGTATTTAAAACGGAGTTTTAACTACATTTTTGCTAACCGATTCATCATAAGTTTTACGTTGTACACATGCTATATATCATTAAATTATCATTTTTTACCAAAAGAAAAAGAGAAGTCATCGGTACTCCCTATATACATTTGTGCCTTTGTGCTCATAAATGCCTTCATTGTTCTTGCACACGCCCATCTAAGTGTAATAATGGCCATCACTGAAGGAATCCCTCCTTCAGCATGGCTTGAGGAAAACTTGATCCTATAATTGATTGGGGAAAAGGCTAGGTACATTGCCAGCACATCGTAAGCTAGCACTCAATATTGTATCTATCTCCCTCTTTAATTATTCTTCCCCTTTTAAAATGAGCTCTACCCATCCCGCACCCCATTTATGTCATCCACTAACTTACCACACGCATATGGTGTTTCTATCCCTCTATTTATTTTAGATATAAGGTTTTGCAAGCAAGCAACATAGGACTGTATTTGCTTGCAGAACCGTATATCAACGAGGAGTGAAAAAACCATTTCATATGAGGATGAGAAAGAGAGAGTGCTAGTATACCTCTGTAGTTGACTCAGAGAGTCTTTTCCCTTTATTTACTCTAATGATGGAACATATATGCAAAGTTTTGAATAGCCTGAAAGCCATCATATTAATCAAAATTTATATGATCATATTTCCACATTGGTACATTTGATTTTGTAACCATTTATCATTACCTATATCATTCTACGTATTAACTCAAATTGAGCTGAAATTGTGGATAGGAATGGCACATGGTTCTATTTGCCCCACTTCTTCTTTCTATCAATATCATTAAAGTGTGTGAAATATGGAGTTAACGGGGAGGGGGATGGAGCCCTCACATGCCATGGGTCCACTCGTGACATCTTATGGAGGCAAATTAGAACTATTGTGAAGTCACACGCTTAAGTGATTAGGATTGCCCATCGTATATACGGAACAATATAACTGAAGTAAGCCACCAAAATGTAACATGTGGGACCATATGATTAAAGTAAGTCATCAAAATGTACATGTGGCATATTCTTCAGAATATCTTATAATAATGCCCAATCATCTTTTTCAAGATAGGAAATTTGTTTTCTTTGGGAAAGTTATGCAACTGCCATGTAGGCAAGGTTTTAAGGCTCAAAACTAAGCATGATCGTCATTGATTTTGATTCAAATCAGATTGAAAATAAGTCTAAAATCGGTTTGGATTTGATTAAAAATCTAGAAAATGAAGTAAGGAAGAAGTGCAGTTGGTGAGCAACAAACTCAGTACGAGCCGTCAATTCAAGCATGCTTTTAGTGAAAGTTAAATGATTCTCATTCAACCCCCAGTATAACCCGATTTATGCAATTGTGGGGTCAGTATGGACATGCAGGACTAAGGCTTGGATATCCATCGTTAGTCAAAAAAAAAAAAAGTTAAGAAAGAAACAATATTATTATAGATATTTAGATTTTTTAAATTCAAAAGTCATGTAGATCTAGCTACAAGCCACAACAGATGTGTTTCTTTTATTTATTTTGGTCATTTTACTGATTAAAAGAATGAAAAATGATAACAAAAAAATATTAATGATTGATTTTAAATTAATTGTGGGAAGTGACATTAATTGGAACCAGGGTTGGCCAATTCTTTAAACCATCAATGTGTATGCTTTGCCGTGGTTATATATCTCTCTTGCTTAATTTATTAAAATAAATGTCAATTGGTTATCCTCTTAGTTGGTAAGGCTGCTGCTATTTTCATTTATTAAATTAGTAAACTATAAGAAAAATATCTCAATCAGTAATGCTTGTTGAATAACTTCCATGTAGTGGCTTGATTGGGTTTAAAATTTATTGAGCATTGAGAATGGATTGATAATAGGGATTTGGTTTTTCTCCTTGGCGTCTATAGCTTAGGTCATGTCCATATTTACTTGAACGAACGATGCATGGTGAGGTGATGATCTAACGGTTCTTGGAGCCTCGTTCTCTGAGTTTTTGTTAGTGCTTCATTTTTTTGTCTTTCTTAAATTGTTCCATCATCGCTTCACCATGTGTTGCTATCCCAAATAGTTGTGGGTCAACTTTAACGATGAGTGCTAAAGACAGGAGCAGGATCATTGATAATAACCCTAAGAGACTTTTTCTGTACCTGAAATCAGACTAGACCAAACCCTTTTACAGACCAGTTACAAACGAATAACAAAAAGGCCGATAAGAAACGGGACAAAGACCGAAGCCGAACACCATTACAACAGTTTGGGTTTGGATTGACCAAAAACAGTTAAACCCGATCGAACCAACCAATTGACACCACAGATTACTCCTTGATCTTTAGATCCGAATCTCATTAGTTACAATCCAAATATCATGTAACGATAAGATCCCAAATCACGTCCGTCGGAATAGGATCTATTTGAAGGGTATTTATGTTTTGTTTCTTTTAGGACCACGAATGGTCAAACGTTAGATCCAGCAATTCAAGCGGGTTATGTTTCTCTTGACCGATGAAAGGGATCGTGTGAAGGCGTCTGGAAGTGGTTTCTTCTTCAGGAAAACCTATCGCTTTTGCGGCAATTCTCATTTTAATTCTAAAAAATAGATTCTCTTGGATTACTCTGAAACCCTCTGAGGTTCGAACGATTTCCTCTGGAGTTCAGGTCACTTTGTCGCAAACTAGCCTAACCTCTGGTTTCTGTGCTCCAAGGGAAGGATTTTATCTTATACAGGTAAGAAATAATTTTCGTAGATCTGAAGGTGGCATAAGCCACTGTTTGTTTATGTTTTTTCGATTCTGTAGATGTTTAAATTTCAATTTGGTGGTTATTTGCGCTTCAGTTTGTTTATTGGATTCCGATCCTTATAAACTTCAATGTTAGATCTATACCTTCTTATCGCTATCCAAGATTATTGGTTAGAACTTTCTTAGGTAAGTAATTTCCATGCTTTAACCTCTTAATTTGCTTTTCATTTTCAATTCTATGAATTTTCAAATATGAAGTTGGGAAACGATCACTGGGTATGGTATTGTCATTTGTGAAGGGCTGAGCATGGTCCATTAGAAATGTCAGGCTGAACTAGTGTTCCCAATGGGGAATGCTGGGATAGGGGAGGTTTCGGTGTCATTGGAACCGGGGGATCGGTTGTGTGCTGAAGGATTGAAGTGTTCAGTTAAGGAAGCATTAAATCAAACTGTTTAGAAACGGTATGTAGAGGGCGTTATAACATATGGGATCACATTAGATGGGTTGACCCTGAATCTAACTAGCCATTACTAAAGTGGTCGAGGTAGTTATTTTATGGTACGTTTCTCACCTTTTAACTTCTAGCGGTTCGGTAGTTGAATCTATCCCCCCCTGGGTTGGATGGCCAACAGAAAATAAATTTGTAAAATGATAGTCAAAACTCTATTTGACTGTCATTTTACAAATTTATGCACATCGAATCTGAAAAAAAGTGTGAGTTCATTTGCAAGCTGGTTCTGGGGAAAATCTTGAGACTTCTTTAGCATCGATGTGAATTGTTGCAAAAAGAATGAAATACATCTGCATTTATAGTTCGTTTCTCTAGTTGCCCCATAAAAATCCCTCTGTTTCTATCTTTTGTCCAACCCAACAGATTTCAAGGGATTAAGCCTGATACAAGATAAGCATGCAAGCATAACAGAGGCTTTTGCTGGAAACATACGAGTCCCTCAATTCATAAGGCTCAACTAGTCTGCCCCTAAAACATCAAAATGGTAGTACCAAACTGAACTACGTCAAGCAAGAATAGATGCTATGCATTTCTGTCCACTTTCTTGCATATGGCACTCTGTTATCAATTGCACACACGCTCTTTTTGAAATGGTTGATTGTGAATAGTATATCAAGCACAAGACATCCATAAAATAATTTAACTATAGGGGTTAGGTTTTTCCAAATTCTTAATAAGGTGGTCATATATTTGCTTGGGCACAATGTATGGGGATATTGACCGTAGTAAAAAGGGTGTACCGAGTAGGGTCCCGCCACTGTAGGGTCTAGGGAGGGTCATAACGTATGCAACTTTACTCCCGTTTCGCGGAAAGGCTGCTTCCCGATTCAAACCCATGACCACTAAGGTCGCAATGGAGCAACCTTACCATTGTGCCAAGGCCCACCCTCTGGAATATTGGCCATAGTAATTTATTCAAACGTATTCGTTGTTATTGAACCATAGTAATAGAAGAATGCTATTTACCGACCTTTCTATGTTGAATCAGAGCCTATGGTTTCCAAATTCAATAGGGATTTATTGTTGGAAGGGAAATGGGTTTAAAACTGGT
Organism: Macadamia integrifolia; assembly: GCF_013358625.1. Taxonomy (NCBI): domain Eukaryota; kingdom Viridiplantae; phylum Streptophyta; class Magnoliopsida; order Proteales; family Proteaceae; genus Macadamia; species Macadamia integrifolia. The sequence goes on along the minus strand of NC_056559.1, from coordinate 42,998 downwards.
GCTCTGTAGATGTAATGGTCTGACTTCCGCTATGCAGGAAGCCTGGAAAGAAACAATCTGTTTCGGAGAAATATTTTAGTGAATTACAGCTGGTGTTATCATAAATTTTCACCAATAACCTTTGTGAATACAATGCATCGGATTCTTTGAAATTAAAATTTGACCATTTTTATTCATGATACATGCAAAACAATCTGAAAATATACTTAGCCTAGTGATAATTTTTTTTTTTTTAAAGTTATAACAATTCAGATTGTAAATCATGTAAATAAGGCTACATCCAAGGATTCTAATAGTTAATGGGGATTTGATTTGTGATGCTTGACATTTGTATGATATGGATACCTTTTCTTATTCTTCTTGTGATTTTCATTTTCTCTTCTTTGTTCTCCTGGCTTTCTATTGATTTTGCAATCTATTAATTTTGCAACAGTAGGTCCCACATGATTGGTTCTCTATGTGACTGGTGCTAATACCATTTGATTCTTGATGATAGAATGGATGCAGCATCTGCTGATTCATCACCTTCACCTCCCGTTAAAGCTCCTGATGCTCCACCTACTGCCCCTACTGGACAAGATACCGCACGTGATGCCCCTTCCCTTCTATCTGCTTCTGGTGTATCATCATGGGCTAGAAGTCTCAAAATTCCACAACCTTCGACAGCTGGGCAAGAGGACTCAAATGCTGGGAAGTCACCATTTTCACGATTCACCAGTGGTTTTGGATTGCGCTCGTCTCCTAAATCTCCTTCACCAGATGAGAGTGATGATGGTGCCTCAACAACTGCACAGCCTGGGGTTTTTGGATCATTCACGAAAGGGTTAGTTGACTCATCTAAGAGTGCTGTGAAGGCTGTTCAGGTCAAGGCTCGACACATGGTCTCTCAAAACAAACGGAGATATCAGGTACCTATCACTATAAGCGTTACTACTACTTTTTTTTTTTTTATTATTTATTTATTTGCATGCTAGGAAGTATGTGGTGATTAAAATTTTCCTTCCATTTTCAGTTCCATCATCACTAACTTTGTGTAAATTTTCAGTCCCTTTATTGATAGTGTAATTATTAATATATGTGAATGGTGAAAGTGCTTCCTAGTTTCACATTTTGCTCATCTGTTATTTTTAGAAGCATCTTCTATTTTAATGGAATGAACCACTTTGGTCTGTCTGGTGGATGCTTTGCCTTCATTTTGTTAGCACTAAAATGAACTTCTGGTGTAAAGTAAATCACATTATGATCTCATTTTATTAAGTTATGTTTTTTAAATTTTGCTACATGGTGCACTTGCAACAATGATGTATGGAGCTGAATGTTGGGCACTGGGCAGTGAAGAAACAACATGTAGATTACCTTAGTGTTTCTGAGATGAGGATGTTGAGATGGATGAGTGGTAAAATGAGAAAGGATAAAATAAGGAATGAACAAATTAGAGCTAATTTAGGAGTAGATCCGATACATGATAAGCTGCAAGAAAGTCGTTTGATGTGACATGGACATGTGAAGCGGAGGCCTTTGAATGCTTCAGTATGGAGGTGATTTGATTCAGATTGAAGGAGCTAAAAGAGTCAGAGGTAGGTTTAAAATGATTTTAGGAGAATTAAGGAAAGCCATGCATAGCTTAGGACTAGTAACAAGTACGGCTTTGTTGAGTTGAATATGTTAGTGGTAGAGATGGTGAGGGATAAGGGTTTTGTCGTCCTTTACAATTCTTAAACATGTTTGCTCTGAATTGAGTAGACAATGGCTGGTGGATCACTTTATCAACTTTAATGGACTGGAGATTCCTTGGGTTGGTGAATTGTACCTTTGGTTATCACTTATCAGCTTCAATAAATTTGTATGCCTGCTGCTAGGTTGTGTTCATGTTGACCCAGGGGGAGAGCATAGCAGCTATGCATGGTTAATTGGGAATCTGTAATGGCAATCTTTTTTTTTTTTTTGATGAATAATAATATTAATCCAAGAAAGAAAGAACAAAGAATATATAAAAAGGGGGAGGAGAAAGAGAGAAAAAAGGGGGGAAGAGGGGACAAAGCAAAAAAGTACCTCTGGTCTATCTCTCCTTTTTGTTTTTTATTTTTAAATTATCTATCTGAATCCTGTGTAGACAAAAGGCACTGCCACAAGTTGCGGATGAAGTTTATTTCTTCTATAAATGTCCCTTAAAATTTAAATTTATAAATACCTAAGTACTGTTGGGAAATGTTAAAACTTAGGACATTGATGGTGTATAGCAGTTCACAGGCACATTGATGGTGTACTTTTCATTTTGCTTTCATATTATCTATAGATGATGATCTTATGGATAAAAGGTACTATTGAATCATGTTTCAAGCGAGTTTCTTGAGTTAATTTCATGGTTTTGTTGAAATATCAAATGTTACCAATTTTCCATTTCCACCTGTTGCTTATGCAACTGTTGTTACCTTCAGTAATATCATGTTCTTGCATGATTCAAGGTTTTAAATTCTTGTGTTCATCACAAGAGAACTCTGCTAAAGTAAAATAGCCTTTCCCATGTGATGATGCATTTTGCTTCTTCTGGTATATGGTTATAGGTCTTCTCTTTTCCATTTTTTCTTGTTCTATGCCACTTTCCAACATGTCCAGCATTACTAACCTTGATTCTTATTCCCCATATCCAGGAAGGAGGATTTGATTTAGATATGACTTACATCACTGAGAATATTATTGCTATGGGTTTTCCCGCTGGCGATATGAGCTCTGGGTTTTTTGGATATTTTGAGGTAAACAATTTAGATGGTTTTCATTTCATGTTTAATAGCCTATGTTTTATTACTTAAACTGTTTTCTGACCACGTGAGAAATGTAATGCAGGGGTTCTACAGAAACCACATGGAAGAAGTGATCAAGTTTTTTGAGAGTCACCACAAGGTGATCATACAATTACTGCTTTTTGGTGGAGGATGACATGGCACGATAATGCAAAAGTTGTAATCCTTAGGAGTCCCAGTTTGGCTTTAGTTTTTAGAATCATAGGTCTTCCGTTATGCCCACCAGCCATCCCCGTGGGTAGGGGTGACAGGGAGTTAGTTTGCTTAATTCTTTCTTCTGCTTGCAGGGGGTTATACCATCTGCAGCCTGGATTAAGAGACTGTTTGGGCAAACAGATCTGATGTTGGATCAGACTATTTATCCAACACCTGAATTGTGTGAAACTACTATAACAAGAAGGGAAGGAGTTTTCTTAAAAATTCAGGAAATTCTGAGACAAATTTATGTGATTAGAATGTTGGATTTATTGGTCAGGGAATGGAGAAGATAGGAGTGTAATTTGGACAATTGGATAATGTTTAAGGTTTGGTTTAATTAACCCTAGCTGGGTAATAGTGAAATTAGAAATTATGTAACAGAAATAGAAATTATTTAGGTAATTAGGGTAGTTGAGCTTTAATGGTGAAACAAGACCAAAGGAGAATGTGAAATAAAAGGGTTCAATTAGTTTTGATGGGACTTCTCCAGGTTTTTGATGGTTTATGGGATTTTTCCCACCTGTTGCTCTTAATTCTGATGCCGAGCCAAGCCATCCAAGCTGAAGTTCCTTCAGATGCCATTGATCTCATGTGAAAGTGAGATTGTTTCTTAAACTTGTCATTTGTGTGAATGGAATTTCATGCTCCATTGGGCAATTTTATCTGGGAATCCATTTCTTTCTCCTGTACTATGGGTGATATCTTGCTAACCAACCTTATCCATGCAGGGAAAATACAAAGTATACAATCTGTGTTCAGAGAGGCTGTATGATGCATCATTGTTTGAGGGGAAGGTACGTTGTTTCAATATTTTGTCATATTCTTTGATCCCCACATCCCTTAAAAAAAAAAAAAAAAAAGAACACAGAAAGGGCAAGGAAAAAAATGTCTTATGAGCTGTAAGACCAACATGGTTTTAAAAGATGGACGGATGCCGAACCGTATCCGTATCAGCTGTGCCCATACCTGCCTGGTCATGTATTGGTGGAATGGTTTTTATTCGGGGTAAATATGTCCAGAAAGCGAATTTTTTATTCGAAAACTGAGGGCAAAACTGTCCGATATGTTACCATTACTGATACCTTGATTTAAAATCATGAGACCAACGAACATCAGAAAGGACAAAAATGGGAAACACATTAAGTTTTTATTTTTTATTTTTTGAAGGGGGGGTTATGTTACCATTACCGATACCTTGATTTAAAATCATGAGACCAATGAACGTCAGAAAGGACAAAAACGGGAAACACATTAATTTTTTTTTTTTTTTGGAAGGTGGGGTCTTTCTGCTGTATGTCGGTGTTTCAGGAAATTGTCATTGATTCATTGTGCTAAGTTATAACTCATTACTCATAACCTCTTGGTCTTCTTCCCCTTTTTCCCAATAATTAAGTATGAACTTTTGCTTAATTTAAGCTTAAATGCTGATGGTTCCTGTGATATCTATTTTGCCCCTTCTGCAATGAATATCAGTTCAAATGCCCAAAATAGCCTTTGTCACTCTATTTTCAATAGGAGAGGGTTCCCCACGCTGCTAGTGTGGGGGAGGAATCTGCACGCCACACCAATGGGAGTCCTGAAAAAGGTTTCATTCACATGGGACCTACATTTTCAGAGTATGTGAGAGAAAATAATAATAAAAAATTCACGAGAGGGGAACTGCACACTAGCGGAGTGGCAGCCTTTTTTCCTTTTTCAATATACTAGTCTGTTATGTTCTACTCTAGAAGAATATCGTCTGAATGAGGACTGGTAAAGTTTTCCTTTCAATCATATTGGGATATATTTCAAATTTCAGAATCCAAGGAAACCTACTTTCAGCTATCTTGCGAGGTTTTGATTTATAGTTGATTGAATAGGTGACTAAATGATATATAAGGGGAAAGGCTCTCTGAGCCTAAGGTGTACACTGCTCCTCCTTACATGGATTATTATATTATTTTTTTAAAAGAAAGAGAAATAATTATTAAAATAATCAGTGTAGAGTACCCTGCTTGCATAGAGAATCCTCTCCCTTGAGATAAAAGTGTTCACTCAGTCAGCACTGATGGGCTTGTTACTCGGGTGAAGAATTGTACACTTGAGGAATTCAGAGCCTACAAAATCCTCAAGAAGGTAATGTAGTGTTTGGATCTAGAGTTATTTTATGGTGTGAACTTCACACCAGTATGTTTAATGTTGAGGATTTGACCAAGGTTCCCAATTTCGGTTTCAACCCTAGTCGAAACTGAAAGGTTTACCAAAAAAAAAATCTGACTGAGCTATATATATGGGGGAGGGTTTCCTATAAGGGCAGTGTAAGACAGGTTCTGCACGCTGCGCCAATGAGGGGTTGGAAAATGGCATCTTCCATATGGGATCCACATGGTCAGAATAGGACAGAGACTTTCTGTGTGAGCCCCACTGTTTTTTATGTGAAAATATGATTATGTATGCGTATATATATACATATTCTCTTAGATCCTAAAAATATGACAAATAATATCTTGTATTGCTGTTCTCAAATCTAAGAAAAGTTTGACATTCTGGACTTGGGAGGTTTCTCTCTTTGTTGATCAGATTACAATTAGAATGTTACTTTAAAGTTTTTTTTTTTACTTCTGTATTTGACATGTTCTATACGTTTCCAGGTTGCATGTTTTCCATTTAATGATCACAACTGCCCCCCAATTCAACTCATAATATCATTTTGTCAAAGTGCATACTCATGGTTGAAAGAAGACATTGAGAATGTAGTTGTTGTGCACTGCAAGGCTGGTATGGCGAGAACTGGATTAATGATTTCTAGCCTTCTTCTATACCTGAAGGTGAGTTGTGACTGGTTGCCCCCTCTAGTAGAAGTGGGGGTTAATTGATTTAGAAGATTTTGTTACTTAAGTTTGTGCTGCTGTTGTTTTCATGACCATAGTATTATATTATTTGCATCTCCCTGCAGTTCTTCCCTACAGCTGAGGAGTCTATTGACTACTACAACCAGAAAAGATGTTTGGATGGGAAGGGGCTAGTTCTTCCAAGTCAGATTGTCAGTCTATATTTGCTATGCAGAAATGATTATTTCATGGATGTATATCATTTGTGCCCATCTAATAAATATTTTAAATTTCTGTTTTTCATAGAGGTATGTCAAATATTTTGAGCGTGTTTTAACATACTTCAACGGAGAAAATCAACCTGGACGTAGGTATGAACGTAAATTCCCTCTCAAACATCTCTTTTTTTTTGGGGGGGGGGTGGTGGGGGCTTTTTCACATGATTATTGATGTTACCTTTTTTGCAGGTGCATGCTCAGGGGATTTCGGCTTCACAGATGTCCTTATTGGATTAGGCCGTCAATAACTGTCTCTGATCATAATGGTATGCTCTTGACGTGCTTACTGGCCTTGTTTTCTTCTCAAGGACTTAATGCTATTAACTGATGCCATGGAGGTTCTTTTTCTTCTCTTTTGTCCTGGTAGACCCATTGTAACGAGGGATCCAACTTTAACTGCTCTGAGTTTATGCTGTGATGTGTGATCCTGAAGCAAGTTTTTATAGTGACGAAAAAGAAGGAAAATACCTATTATCTATAGAAATACTGGCACTAGTGCAACTAGGGCTTTACATGGACCGAATACAGCCCGGGTATAACTATGTCCAGTAAATTGGCCTATGTTTTAACCTCTTTTTTGGTCTCCTTTATTTACAAATCTTTTTACTTATTTATCCTTCACCTTAAAATCTTTCTCCACAAATACCTCTTCTGTTATTTTAAATGTCGTCTATAAAACCTGATATTACATATTAGACCATGTATATATCACATATATTTATCATACATGTATATTATATAATAAATATAAACTGATTGGATATAATCAAATCGAATATGGCTTTACCAAGAGTCCAATATTAATCGGTAAGGGTGTCAATCCTGGACCAGGACTGAACACCAAATTCCGAAACTGACTGTATAAACCTGAAACCAATCGACCATTTAATAAGTGGGGTTGGTTTTGGTTCTGGCTTTTGAAGAAGTGCAGGTAATCAGTTGGTCCAGTCTTGGACTGGTTAGACCGACGGCTCCCGACCAAATAACTGATACGAATTAGTTGGTGCCATCTTGTAGAACTGGTTAAGTTAGTTTAGTGGTTCTTATTTCTTGTTTTCAGAAGATTATTAACATATTGATACATTTGTGATACACAGGTTAGCAATTTTTACTTTTGAATTTGCGAAATCAATTATATGTTTTAACTGGCCAAAACCGACTAGAACCACTTGACCCGAACCTAATAAAGAACCAGGACGAAAACCAATTATTTAATGGTTCTGGTCCTAAGACTTGGGGACTGAAAATTTATCAGTTGGTTCTGGTCTTGACCTCTGAAGGCCAGAATGATTAGGAAGAGAACCGGTTAACCAGACCGGACTTATTTACACCCTATTAAATATTACGGATCGGATCCTAATCGGATAGGATATCTGTGTATCCATATCCTGGATAAATGGGCCGAATCTGAATACAGATCTGGAGAATATCCAGTTAATTTACATCCCTAGGTGCAATGTCTGGCCAGATATCTAGCTGAGAAATTTCAATCCAATCCAGCCTGACCCAAAAATTTTAAGCACAAAATGTGTATACTGGAGGAGTGGAAGACTGTACTTGAAAACTGACATAGGTAGCAGATTGTAGCACAAACTTGATCATCATACTTGGGGCTTGGCATGGGCCTGGCTGAACTTGGGCCAGGATTTCTCTACACTTGCCTGTTCCATAGGCTGAACTCCTAGCTCAAGCCTGGAATATATCAGCATGGCCTCAGGCAGGTTCAGGTTTTATGGGCCCAATTTGTAACCCTGATTATTGGTACTACATCAGCATGCATTCGTTCTTCCAATTTGTATTTCTTTTCTTTCCCTCTTTCGTCAACATGGACAGACAAATGGATGTTGATGGCTATCTTATCATGCTATTGGAGTTTCATGAATTCGTCATGCTTAATATTTTCTGCCTACAGGCTGGGTTTGAATCTCTATGATTGATTTTGTTTTGTTCCCCCTCCCGGGAAACCCTTAATGTGCATATAAATTTGGCAATGAACTGTGATGTTCTCGTTGGACAGGAATTCTCTTCTCTACAAAGAAGCATCCAAGAACAAAGGATTTGATGGTAAACTTCTGACCTATTTATGTATTAAAAATGAAAAGAAACCTAACCTCTTAAAATTTTCTTATTCATTTCCAGTTTGTAAATTTTATCACAATTCCAACATGTATTCTTTACACTTTCTTTTTGCCTTTTCTTTTTTGCAGCCAGAAGATTTCTGGTTTAGTGCACCAAAGAAAGGGATCATGGTCTTTGCGTTGCCAGGGGAGCCTGGTCTTACTGAAGTAGCTGGAGACTTCAAAATCCATTTTCATGATCGCCAAGGAGATTTCTACTGGTCTGTACACTGTCCATTTTTTGTATTGGTTTTCTTTAAACTTCAGTAACAATCAGCAATTGTTAGTTTTCATCCAGATTTTTCAGGAGTTCTCGTGATTCATGGGAAGCAGAATTCATCTTTTCATTTACTTTCGTAACTGCTTCTGATTTACCATGGATTTAGTTGAAAAGAATATATTTTGTTAGTGGGATACTGTGGTGTGGTCCACTAGTCATAGTCAACGAAAAAGAAAAAAAATTCTATTATGAAATAATTGAACATTTGTACCTCTGTTTAGGTCTGCTCATAAATTCCTAGTAAAAGGATGCTGTTTGTTTCTCAATGAATTATAAACATTGGTATCCTATTTTAGGGCTTCTCTTACTAGCATCTGGATTTCTAGGAGACTTCCATATGCTTGTTTTAGTGGATTACAAGCATTATCTTGTGTGCTTTTCCTGAATGGAAACTAACATGCATGCCTGGTTCCTTTCTGATTTTCAGTTGGTTGAATACGACAATGACAGAAAACAGAAAAATCTTGACCACTTCCGATCTTGATGGATTTGACAAGGTAACTAACTCTTTTCTTATGAGTTGTTAAATTGTCAAAAAAACCATGTTTTAAGGCTTGCAGATTCACAGTAGACTGGCCAAGTGGAGTAGGGAAGAAAATTTGTTGTTTTGGGACACACCCTTGGGCCTTTTTCTGTGGTCCTGTTATCGATGCTTGTGGCGTTTAATAAGGTTGTGATATGCACTGTGCAGAGGAAACTTCCTTCCCCGGGATTCCAGGTTGAGGTTGTGATGATCGACTATGATGGCACAATCCCAACAAGGCCCAAACCTGAAACTACCAACAAGCCACCTGATGGAAGCTCAGGAACCGTTCCTGCCACAGCAGATGGGGGTGCTGCAACTCCTGACCCGAGTAAAGGTTCTGGAAGCCAAGATAAAGATGATGTTTTCTCAGACAGTGAGGCAGAAGACAGTGGGTCTTCCAAACACAGACGAAATCAAGCAATTTCTGGGGCGGGAGGACATGCTACTACTATTGGTGGGGGTCTTGAAACTGGGACTACTGCAGAACAAATTGCAGCTGTGACACATGGAACTGAACAAGTTTCATTGAGAAGCGAGGAAACCATGCAAGTCACATCTGCTAGCAAGTTGAATACTGATGGTAGTGGTGGAGTTGCTTCAGGTCTTGATGTGTCAAAAATTGATTCGAGTGACTTCAAGGCTATTGCTGCAGATGCTTCTGTTTTTACTTTTGGAGATGAAGATGACTATGAAAGTGAGTGAACCAGGGGCAGTATTATTGGTTTAAGTGTGAGTTTGATATGTACATAGATGTTCTTCATGTACACTCTCCTTAATTTTCCGCCTGATTGAGTAATGGAGCATGCTACTTGGAAAACCAAGAGCTGTTATATTCATTTTACCAAGGTGCTCATAATTGATTATTTTTGGTTAGTTCTGTGATTTGTCAATTATGTCCACTTTTTCCATTTGGAGTAAGATTTTTCTTCTTTTACCAGAAGAAGAAAATAATGGGGTTCATTACTCCTGAACAAAGAGAAAAAAAAATTATGGCAAAATCTTTTTAAAGCTAAGAGCCTGAGACCACTTCTATTAAATGCAGCAAGAGGATTCTCATGAATAAGCCCCAAGATCTTCATTTGCAACGGTAGTTAAATGAGAAAACCAATCATATGTTATGGTGTGCTAACGCCTGCTTCTTTCTATGAGATAGATTGGTTGGATTGTTATGCTTACTTCCTTTCCTCAGTCACCTCTAGGCAAGGGACTATGCAATTCTCTTAAAATGGCGGGTTGGGTGAATTCATTACTAGATGTCTGTTGGCATTCCATCACTCTTTCTCCTTTCAGGCTTATCCGGGAGAGAATCCAATATCTCTTGATCAAGAATATCTGAATAGACGAGCCAGCCCCATTGGTATTTTTGCTTCGAAACAAAACAACTAGAATTAGGTTCAATCAACTGGAATCATAAGGAGGTTCGGAGGGTTCGGTGGTTTTTTTTTTTTTTTTAAATAGTTTAGAAAACGGATTCATAGTGAATTCCCTTCCCTGCTCCAATATTATCCATGAGCTTCGGAGGATTTTGAGGGAAGTATGCCTTGCCAATGTCTGATCACTAGTAGGAGATTCAGAATGAGAATGCTTCAACTTTCACTTTAATGCTCGTCCACAGTTCCTTAAGATCGATACATTATGTAGTTGACCAAGTTTTCCTTCCCTTCTTCTGAAGGAAGAATCCCTTCATAAGTGAAACATCATCTTCCGATCACAGCAGCAGAACAAAGAGATGAAGAGGAGCACATGAGTTTGGATTTTCTGGGGGTTTAGGGGTAGAAATTGCTCAAGGGAAACAGGCATTGAGGTCTCCGGGAGGCCCAATTAATTCAGTCATCGTTGAAGAGGATATTTAATAGATAAATCTCCTTCTTTGGCAGTGGGACTGAGCCATAAATCACTATCTTCTCCTCTTTCTTTCTCTGTCTCATCAATCTTTCATCTCCCTTCATAATTACTCCCACTCCCACTCATCTTCTCAAATACAACAATCGTCAGCCATGGACACAGAAGGAAGGAGCTAGGGCAAAGGTCGGAGGACGGCAAGGTGGGATGGTGGTGCCGCCGTGGTGGGCAGGGTGCCAGAGACAGAGCCGGCCAGGGGAGGTTAGACTAAGATGCTAAATTACAACAACAGACATTCTATTTTAATGCCACATCATCATATGATGGGTAAAAAAGGTTGGATAACAATCTCAAATCAATAACAAATTCCCCTCCAATTCCGAAACCGTTTATTCTCTGCATTAATGAACCAATATCCAACTCCAATACCTTCCAGAATGGACTCATCCATGTCGATTTCTGGGATTCAAGGCCAGTTGCTAGAGATCACAGGTACGCCTACCCAATCCCAATCCACATTCCATGATTCATTCATGATCACCTCACCAATCCCTGTTAAGAAAAAATTTTCCCCATCTTATTTCGTGGTTAATTTGTTTTGAATCTGTAGTTGTGGGATGCAATAAGTTGAAGGACACGGAATGGATCTCCAGGCAGGACCCTTATGTCTGCCTTGAATATGGAAGCACTAAGTTCCGGACCAGGACCTGTACTGGTAGGTATACATCCAACCCATTCTCCATCTCTACCCTCTCAGAAGTCAGATTCTTCCCCCATTTTCTGGTTTTCTGTTGTTCATTCTCGATGATTTCCGAGAGGAAAAAAAAAGGGTTCTCATATTGATTAGCTCTGAATTCTATATACCTCGTCTCCCTATTTAATTCTGGTTCAGATGGAGGTAAGAACCCTACCTTTCAAGAGAAATTCGTCTTCACGCTTATCGAAGGTCTCCGGGAGTTGAATGTGATTGTCTGGAACAGCAACACCCTCACTTACGACGACTTCATTGGCAGCGGAAAGTAAATCAACCATCACAGATACACCTTTAAAAGCATATTTTTCCAACACTCAAAACTAGAACCTTCTGGCTTTAATTTTTCTGGTTTTCTGGTGCTATTGTTTCTAGGGTTCAACTTCAGAAGGTTCTCTCCCAAGGTTTTGATGATACCCCTTGGCCCATACAGACTAAAACTGGGAGGTATTGTTAGAGAAAGAAAGAAACACTTTCCCAACATATATATGAATGGCATTCTTCTCAATCTCAAATCCATTACCTGCTTATCTTAACTTGCAGACACGCTGGAGAAGTACGACTCATAATTTACTATGCGAATGCTAATGTAAGTTGTGACATATGAAGGAATTGTGGCTCTGAATGTACCTAGGAATATTGAAGTAGGCAATGTAGGGTAGTTGGAGACTATAATGTTTGTTGCTTTTTAACGCTTTTAACTCTTAGTCTTGGATTTGCAGAGACCAACGACAACCTTTGCACCATCAGCACCACCCTATGTAACACCACCGCCGTCGACCCAATACCCTGTATATTCCAACCACGACCAACAGCCTACCCTACTCAATCTCCCTATCCTACGTACCCACCTAATCCAGCACTGGCAGCGTATGCGCCACCACCTCAACTACCTGCTGCCTATCCTCCTCCACAACTCACTTGCTATCTTCCTCAGCCATACCCACTTCCACCGTATCCACCACAGAACTATCCACCTCTACTGCAAGCCTCTCCCTATTATCCCCCGCCAGGTAACGTTCTTTGATCTTCTGTGTCCTGATCATCTTGATTGCTTTTTGTCTTACATCTGTCAAGTTTCTGATCATCCTTCCCTCCCTGCAGGTCCATATCCAGGAACCTATCCCCCACCACCCTACTGAGTAGCTCTGTACCTTATGTTCATAGAGAAAGGGAGTTCCTCACTCAACTGAAGAAATCACAACATTTAAATGTGTTACAAAAAGAAACGTTACAGTGTACAGTTTCGTTGTGGACTGACTCAAAATTATCAAAAGTGAACAACATCAGTCAAGATTTCGATGTTTTACATTACAATTACCTCTGTTTGCTGTATCAACTGTCCATATTCCTTATGTTTCAAGCTTTATGATTCGTGTTATAATGTACAATTTTCAATTGATTGGTTAATAAATTCTTTCTGCTTTCTGATCAAGTGTTTATTTACCTTGTCCGTCAGTCTTGATTGTGAATTCTTGAGTTAAATATCTTGATGATTAAGATGGTGAATTCTTGAGTTAAATATCTTTGATGATTAATATGAAAATGTTATATTGAGAATTTTAACCCCATGTATTCACAGACCAAAATGTCAAGATTTCATTCCCTTCAATCGCAATCTAACTCTTCAGCATGCTTCATGTGCCTCTTGTCAATCCTTGAAAATGACGATGCAGGATACTTTTTAACTCAAACTTTTAAATTGAACTGCCAGCTAAGTTTATGTGCTTCTCATGTTGCCCTCTCACTTTGAGAAGCCAGTTTAAAAGAGCACCGGAGGCAAGCCTCAAACCTTTGCCTTACAAGCTTTTAAAGCTTTGACAAAAAATTCCTGTTTCCTGAACATTTTTGATAGCTCTGTCTCCCAACAGGAGCAAGCATGCTTGCCTTTGATCACCAGATCAAAATCTATAATTGGAAACACAGATCAGTGTGAGATTTGCCTTATATATATAATTGACTTGTAATTAAATTATTTTACAGATTTGTTAAAATTAATTATTGATTGCTGCATCCTTTTACTTTCTGAATTCCAGGACTATGCTATAGAAGGATGGTGGTAACAGGATTGTAAGCAGAACTAGGTAATTTTGGCTGCACAAAAAATCTTCACCCGAGTCTGATTTAGTTGAGGAATTACACTGAACAGATATAATCCAAATCATGAACTTAATCAGAAAATTGGGAAATCTAATGTAGAGCACACGTAGATGTTGGTTGATTGAATGAGAGAAAAGGGCTAGGTTTTAATGAAATCGTAGAACGATGTTAGGGCATAGTAAGTAGATTCATGTATTCATGAACTTCATATCTCAAGGATTTGGAAAACTTCACACATGTTATTCCTTGTCCTATTATTGCAAACTTTTGCCATATTGTTCTGGATTATTCTGAACATTTTGCCCTAATTTTCATTGGTCAGTTTCCTAAATGGTCTGTTTAGGAAGCCTTTCTTATATGGCCCTAAAAATCTGCCACATGGCATATCAAATGGGGCCCAAATTTTGTTGACAGGTAGACCTCAATATCGCTGATTTGCATGTCAAATTTCAACTAAATGGTGATTGCTGGTTGGCAAAGTAGAGCTCTGGAATATCTAAGATTATGGGAGACTGCACAGTAGCAGTTGGACTACCGTAGCTGTAGCAATGCATGGACAAACATGGGGATGCATGCCATTACATGTGACAATATTTGATTGAATTAGGCCATGAAATTTGACTAGTAGCTATTCTAGACCATGTTCTCTCTATCCAACAGTGGCAATGTCCACATCATCTGTTGACGTGGCACACCATATTTTCCCATACCTGATTTACTGTGATGTAGGCTGTTGGTCATGTGGAATTTAGGTTGGGTTTAATGGATTAAAATGGTGCTTGATCGAAGGTTTGGGACTATTTGGATTTAGCTGATTTGAAATGAAGTATGGTATATTGTGTTAGGGATTGAAGAATGTGAAAACTAGTTTGGAGATGAAGAAATGGAAGGATTTGGGAGATGAAGTACGGCATCTTGGAAGGATAGGAAGTTAGTTTAAAAAGAATGAGAAGATCATATTAATGGTATGCAGCTTAGTTCCTGCTGCTATTACAACTCAGACTTTTGACTGAAGAGACCAAATCAATCCATTTTTGACTTTTTGTCCTTACATAATCTCCGTTGGGAAATTGAAACTCCTTGCTCTGGATCCCCAGAGGCTATGAATTCTTTCAATATTAAAACAAACAACTGGTTACTGTTTCCTTGAGTTTTTGAAGTATTTATTTGAGCACCCCTTTCATGTATTTTCCGGAAACAAATCTGTTACAGAACAAAAGCTCGGGCGAGCTTAGCTTCTTGACTTCTTATATGAACTTTGGAGGTTCAATTGGTGAGCTTTCTATACAACTTGCACTGTTCTTTTGGTGAACTCGAATATGCTTTGGTGCTCTTGTTTATGACGTCTAATCTTTGTTTTGCAGTGAGTTTTCACCAGCACCCTGGAAAAAGCTCCCACTAGGGGTATCCTTGTGTTCTTATTTTGTTAATTACAGTCGATGTTTTAAAAGGAAGGCAACATGTTTTGTTTATTGACCAGGAAAGGCTTCCATAGGATATATAGCGAGAAGTTCACCACATCTGATTCTAATAATCATCTAAGACAATAAGAAAAACATGTAGTATGGAAAAACTTGCCCGTCAGACACCTTACTTTGTGGAAGCCGACACTTTATGTATGTGGTTTCAGGTTTCAGTTTTGGTGGTGTCCGCCAAAGAAGAAAAGCCATATAAACTTTGTTCATGTCATCATCATTGTCCTGGCCTTGCCCCCAATACTTTGGTTGGGTAACAGTAGGAAAACCATGTCCCTACTCTTGCCAAACAACCATCTCTCTGGGGTTATGCAGTTGTGCTAAATTAGAACAGCATTCGTATGATTAATTTTGAGGAAATCAACCACCAATTTTGCAATGTGGCATCAAGGATTAGCGGATTTTATATCATATTCATGTAAGACCATCAAATGGCTGATCTCCCCTAAACTGTTGGTTGCATCTCTTTCCTTTCTAAAGACGTTTGATCTTTTAACTGTGGACCATGCAGGTGGGTTAAAATTCTTATTAGCAATTCCGTTTTCGATTCTCATTTTGTACTTGTCTGCCTTGATTCAGTTGAAAGTAATTCTTGGCTCTGTGATTGGAATTGTGACAAATGGGACCATCTTCTCTCGGATACTTCCATACCAGAAGCCACATGCAAAGAAAGAGAAGAATGCAGAATAGAAGCAGAGTTTGTTAGTAGTGTGGCTTTTGTACAATTAAGATTCATCTGGAGCTACAAGTGACCCATGCTTTCCACTTTCATCTGTAAGTCTCATGGAGGAGTGAAATTATCTTTCTATTACTGATCCTTCAAGATATGCAGTATAGCATTCTTAATTGAGTATGCAACTTGAAAGTGATTTCACATGTTCAATTCATCTTTCCTACAAGAATTATTTCTTCAATAGTTCAGTCTCTGAAGATTGGATGTCCTCTTTCAGCATAAAGAGTCCTGTGTTTCTTGCTTTTTTTGATAGTTTTTTGCTTTGTTTAGTTATTTTTCTGTTCTAGCTTGGAAGAAGATAGAGGAAGACCAAATTAGTCTTTATAGTTGCTGTATAAGTATTTACTAAAGATCCATTTCCCTGTATTGCCTTGGCTATACTTTTCCAGTAATACATAAGGATCTTATGAAATGTCCAATATATAATCATGGTTGGAAAACCAGGTTTTGACTCCGACGAGTCATAATTGAGTCAAATCAAAATTTAAGGAGACCCAGTCAAGAGTCTTCGAAACTCTGGAGGTTAAAAAATGCCAAGATCAGTCCGAGTTAGTAGGCCATGTTACTAATGGGGTTGGTAGCCTAGTGGTGAAAATGCCCTCAATCCATCACCGCTCGAGTTGGTTGGTTATGGGTTCAAGTCTTGGCATGCCCACTATCGCCCATTGGTCCTGCGGAAGCGTTACTTGCCGTACGAGGCTTGTCCTAGGGGCTATGATCACTACCATGGAACACCCTTTTTCCTTACCAAAAAAAAAAAGTAGACCAAGTTTGATTGGAATGGCTGTTGACTTGGAGCGAGTCACTTAAAGACTTGATGAGTCGTTGGAAAGTTGCTGATCCTTGTCCTATTGACATCTTTAATGCACTTAAAACATTTTGCCCCAAACTCTCAGGTACTTTGGAGTCCACTTCCTCTCCCGTATTCATCCTCTTAATAAAAATGGAATGAGTGATTAATATGTTTTCAATCAAAACTTTGATCTCAAAATCATTGCTGAGGAATCCTTCTCCTTATGGACTTCTTCACTGCCTGCTTCGACAAAATTTCAATTTGCCTAAAATCATGTGTGGAGATGCTGAGATGCATATGCCTCAAGGGACAAGAGTCAAGTCAAGTTTCCTGTCGATCGAGGGTTTGTCTTAGTGTTTGGCAGTTCTTCCTTAGGAGGAGGGCTTGTCTTGGTGTTTGGCAGTTCTCCCTTGGGAGAGTTTTACTAAGTCCCCTTGATGACTATCCAAAGTCATAGAAATATTAGTATCTTTCCTAGTTTCTTGGAAGTTATGTTTTATAGGTAATTAGATATGTAACAAAAGATATTGACGATCTTAGAAATCACAAGATAAATCGATAAATCTGAACCATCCATTTTTATCCATTAATTTAATTAAAGTGATGTTTAATACGTGATTAATAGTGATGTTTAATACGTGATTAATATAGACCATATTCTCTATCAAACGATTGAAATAAACACATCATCTGTCCACGTGAAATACATGGTATGTGACTCTCCACCATTAGTCAAAGAAAGGAAAATGATTGTTTTGAAAGAAAGAGATCAGTGGAGGAGTGGGAATCAATATACTGCAGTTCCAAAGAGACCCAAGACCTTTTCCCACCGAAGACCATTAATAGTCTGTGACTGCTGGCTGCAAGCATTTTGAACAAATCATAGATGCCTCTCCGCTCTTTTTTTCCCTCTTTTGTCCGGCACTAAAGCAACAAAGGCCGCCATGGCCATTCCATTAACCCAACCATAATTTGACTCTGACCTCTGCTATTCTTTTAATTTGAAAAAAAATATAGAAAGAGAAAGAAAGAAAAAGAATTTAACTAAATCAGAATGCTCCAACGAGCATTTTGATGTGATTGCTAATTCACCAATCAACCAGGGGATGGATACAGATACTTGATAATTCTTCTTCTTATAATTATTATTTCTTGACATCCAAACATAACGACCCCTTTTTTGCAGCCTCACAAGAAACACTGATCATCTGAAGTTCTAAACACCTTAAAGGCTTAAACAATCAAGTTTCATGACCTAGCCGCCAACATAATCCAAACACGCACACACACAGCTGGTTAAGTTCATATATTCAGTGATCCATCCTCTGTCAAGCAAATTAATCTGGGTTTGAGATTGCTGTAATCCAAATGCAGAGGACTGGGAAACCCTTAAGATCCTCATAAAACATTAAATGCTAACAGAAAACATAATCCTCATTGATCAGCTAAAATATGTCCGACCTCTGTCAAATGCATTGATGGTGATTAGATAAAAACAAAGAGCATTGAAGGTAGAACTAGCCAATAGGCAATGAAGGAAAAAGTGAACAAAACTAAAAAAAAATCTAAGTGAGAGACACCCAAAAATCAACATTTTGAGTTACAAAATCATGCCAAGGAGATAACTGGTCAGTGAGCCAACATCAACTCTTTGTGACTCATGAACCCTTTGTTTCTCTGCTATTCCATTGGAGGCACTACCCAAGACAACCATAGCAAATACACTTTCAATATACTAAAACTAGCCAACTGCACTCCGACTGATACCAAAGGAGACATCAACTGCAACCAACAGATCTAGAATCAAATAGTCGATTAGATGAACAGGACCCGGTTTTTTCCTTTGCTTTGCTTTCCTTTTCCTTTTGCTTTTCTATGAGGTAATTTTGCATGTGAAACCCCATAGACAATGTACAGTATAGGGTAGCTGATGATCAAACCTCATGATTAAATGAAAAAATAAGTTAAATATAAGTTACGGCAGGCTACAAGTTATAGAAGCATTCATTAATGTGTGTGTGTGTGAGTGAGAGAGAGAGAGACAGAGAGAGAGATGCTTTCAACAATGACAGCAGAGAAGAGGGATCACTGAAGTTGAGACAAAGGGCCATGGAGTATGAAGGATGTCTGATTAAATAATAGGAGCCCAAAGACACCAACACGGTGAATTCATAACTTCAAATCAGAAAATTAAGTATCGGGTCAGTTTGAAGTAACCTCCCACCAGACAACTTCAAGGATCTATAATATAATTCATCATCACCAACATGAAATAAATAAAACCAAACAAGAACCAAGCTGATGGACAGAGGGTATTCACAGATGAAGATAAACAAAAAAATGTGAGGAACGAATGTAAAGGGTAACAATCCACTTTTGCCAAGAATAAGTTGCGCGATGAAGTGGCAAATATGTCTACTAAGCAAATTTCCAACTCCTAAGCACCATTGAAAGAAATTTCTTTGAAGTATTTAAGCAACAAAATACATCAAATGGTACAGCAAATCATATTCAGTAAGAATAGAAATAAGCTTGGAAATTGGTGTTGTTTCCAAGTGCTCTAAGAATCCTATTCCAAACAATCCCTTCAAGGATTTCATGACTGTTTTCTGACTTGGCCAACACCATAACAGGTCTATATTGAGATTAACCACTCTAGGAATTTAATTTTGATTGAAATAACTGGTTATACTCACCAAACAAGAGGGTAGATATCACAAATTTAACAATTGAAGTCAAGAGGAAAGAAGTAATCATCAATGTTTTGTAGAAGTAACCACTCGTTAACAAAGCAACTTCATTGAACACAATGATTGATGTACGTGTCTACATTTGGACGTCGAGAAAAGAAAAGAAAAGAAAAAAGATAATCGGACAAAAATCAAGATGACAGTTATTGATTTATGTGTCTATCTCTCTCATCAAATTTATTTATTTTTAAATTTTTTTTTCTTGACATCCAAACATAGCCCGAGGGAAATAAATAACAGGGCTCCAAGATACTACAAAATTGAAGAGAAATTACTAGTTTCAAATTATATAATCTCCCCTTTCCAACAATACAAAGCAAGCTCTGTCTGCACCAGATTTCTGCATAACTAATAAGTCCAATAAGGAAAAGTATCATTCCTTAGTTCAACATTTAACACTCAACAAACTGGAGAATTTACAGAAGATTTCAAAATATGTACCCGGATAAAGACAAGTACAACCTACATGCATGGGAAAAATTGTATGTTCATATCTTTTAAGCATACTACTGATACACATCTCAATCTGCATACCCATCAGACACATCGCCAGTTATACGGGGATTAAAGGTACAAATGCATTAACACAAAGTTTCTAATCAAGAACAAGAAAGCCATGGGCCTAAATGGTTCTAATCTAGACGTTCACATTCATCATGCCAAGTCTTCTTCAGATTGTAACCTTCAACCAATTAGACATGAATACAGAATAACAGTAAAGTGCTAACAGTTGAAAATAGTTAATAAATAAGGAAGCAATAAGGGATGTTGTAGGAGATACGCATCAAAGGAAGAAGCACCAACCAACTTGCTTTGAAGATAAAATTAAGCAAGAGGTAGAAGAAAATTTCTTGCAGTAGCCATTTCCAAAAGCATGAATTCAGTATTTAAGGTAATAAATAACATCACACAATTATAAAAAAGAAGGAAAACAACAATGGTACAGCAAAAAACAATGTAAAATAAGGTCATTCTTTTCCTTTCCTTTTTTGAGGAGAGGAGTGTGAAGGAAGGGGGTCCCTTCTCCATTCTTGGGTACGTCCATTTCCTCTAGTTACTCTGTGAATTGCTATTATTGTTTGACCATCTCCTGAAAGTGCTGGCCACAAAATTCCTCCCTGCAAAAAGCCCGAGTCTCCCCTTGAACAATGCCGGCCTACCAGTACTGCTAGATGGCATATCAACAGCTGAGATGTGACTAACCACAGGAGGAAAGTCCAGCCCGTTGTCCTGGGCTCCTCCATCACTAGCACTGGCGTCCTGAATATCTACTTCTCCAGTATCCAAATTGACAGCCAATGAAACTCGACTTGCCCTCAACCAATCCGCACCCTCACAAGTTACTCCCCTGCACTTCTTAACCTTAACCTTAATCAGATTAGGGCAGCCAGCAGCAAGCGCTTCCATCCCATGATCGGTGACAGGGCAGCCCTTTATACAGAGCTTCTTCAACGAAATGCATTTAGCAGCAATACATGAAATCTCGGCGTCACCAAACGTGTCACTTCCACAAAGTGCTAAGCGCTCGAGATTATGGCAATTGGCCGAAAGCTGACCCAAACTCAAAGAAGTAGGATTGACACCAATGAGGACCAACTCCTGAAGGTTAGGGCACTGTTTACCAATGGCGATAAGGCTCTCGTCACCTATTCTATTGGTCTTCCATCCATCGATGTGGAGTTTCCTTAGTAGCTTGCAGCGGTCAGCGATGGACACAAGCCCCGTATTCGT
This sequence comes from Macadamia integrifolia, assembly GCF_013358625.1. Classification (NCBI taxonomy): domain Eukaryota; kingdom Viridiplantae; phylum Streptophyta; class Magnoliopsida; order Proteales; family Proteaceae; genus Macadamia; species Macadamia integrifolia. The sequence continues at coordinate 21,813 of NC_056559.1, read as the reverse complement.
GCACTCGGGAGTCTTAACAAGGTGCAATATCTCCAGATCCAAGCAATTAGAGATAGCAGCAAGACCAACGTCGCTAACTTGGAGTCTCTCTAGATGCACCTCAACCAAACCAGTGACTCTTTCCGCTATTGCTTCGAGTAGCTTATCCCAGTCCCCAGAGCAGCGGAAGAGCTTCAAGGTCCTGAGATTCTTGGAACCGATAATCAAGGGTCCAAAGCACTGGCCATTGTAGAGCTCCTTGATGCAGATACTCTTAAGGGAGGACGCAGCGACACCTGGTCCGATAGGCTTTGCAGCAGAACCATCAGTAAGGCCACGAAGACGCTTGACGGAAAGCTCTTCAAGGGAAGAACAGTGATCAAGGACAGCGTTCATGCCCTTAGCACCAAAGGTGCATGAACCACAAGAGAGCTTCTTCAAACCCTTACAGTTGATAGCGAAAGCAGCCATGCCTGCATCGGTCAACTCGCGGCAAGCACGGAGCTTGAGGCGAGTTAGGTTACGGCATCGGAGAGAAATAAGCACAAGAGCCTCGTCGCCGATACTGGTGGATCGGCGATCGCATTTGAGAGCGAGTTTGGTGACGGCATCGAAGCGAGTAAAGAGAGAAGAGATGATGGGGAGGAGATCGGATTCAGCCTTAAGGGAGAGACGATGTCGGCTCTGGCCTTCAACGCGAAGCCAACGGCGACAGACGATGGAGCAGCGTTTACGGTCTAGGGAACACAGGGACTGGAAGATGTAGGCCAAGCACTCGTCGGGGATATCGGAGATGTAGTCACCATCACCATCACCATCACCATCGGACAGGATATCAACATCAGCAACGGCGTCGGCATCAACAGTATCGACGCCGGGCATCGGAAAGATCAGGGACGACGTGGATCTGCTCTTGATGAGAATCTGTGTAGAATTGGTGTCGCGGAGGTTTGACGCGGATGGGATTCCGGCAATGGAAGCCGTCTGGCCCATCCACAGAGATCGGAGCAGAAGTGATAAATCTAAGCAGCAACGGCGCCGGGAAGGCGGAGGGATTGTGGTTCCTACTTTCTCCTCCTTCATTCTATCATATCAATGATGTTTCTTCTTTTTATCTTCTTCCTTCTTGCTCTTCTTTCTATCTCTCCTACAATTCTACTGCTATACAGAATAGTATAATACAATACAGTATCCAATGACCTTTCTCTCTCTTCTCTCTCTCTTCTGATATCTATCTAAGCGGGCCGGACTTCAAATCCGATTTAATATTGTTTTGGTTTCCTTTTTTTATTTTTCTTTTTTAAAAGTCATTTCCACTCATTGCCAACTGGCCATTCGGTCATTCAGGCCTTCCGCATGCCTCTTTCCTCGAGTCTACTGTCGAAAAAAAATATAAAGGATCTGTACTACTGTTCCGATTGATTCTGATAAGAGAATGGAATTGGTCCCAAAACCCTAGAATCGGTCTCTCGGATTTGAAGACTCAGTTATTAAGTTTCAAAATTTTTAGAATCGGTCATTTCAAAATGATTAAAATTGAATTAATTGAATATAGTGAGTCTAATCGGTTTTGAATCCTTGTTGTATTGGAATCGGCCGAAATCAATCTCAATAACCTGAAAAAATCTCAGATCTAAAAACCCAACAATCAAGTCCTAAAAATCATAGCATAAATTGCTCTGAAAGTGATCAAAATCGATATTGATCACGAAAAATTCCAATTCAAATAAGCGGAGTCAATGGATTTGATTCTAATTTTTAAAATAAAAAAAATTTTAAAAATGATTTAAACAAATTTTAATTTTTTTGGGGGTAAGGTTTTATGATGAAATAACGACAATCAATCACGCTACACATAAGGAATGTATCCTTATGATCCATCCTTTGGTCGAATATATTATATGGGGGAGATTATATCCCCTTGTCAATCATGTTCGAGTTTTGAGTGACGGCTACGTGTTCTCTATCCTTGCCACTGACCATGAATTGCCAACATAGTGCACCACCAACCCAAGCCGACACTCACGTGATTCTCTCAAATGTGTTCTATGTTTCTATCCAACTTTCAACATACCCTATTATTGTAGGATTTTTATTTATTATTATTCTTTTGACAAGTTACCTTCTTAACCTACATGGTTCCCTCAACCGGTAAGGTCTATGGTTTAAAAATTTGGAATTGGGATATGATTCCATATTTAGTCTAGGACCTAGACCAGTTTGGATCAGACTTGGCATCGATATTTTAATGTCGTCTAAGTTGTTTTCGTATATGGATCAACCAATGAAGATTTTTTACTATGTGATACGCATAAAATGATGTTTACCTAAAAAAATAAAAAAAGTATTGTCACAAAAAAAGCATTGCACGGATAATGTAATCGCTATCATCTTATGTTTGGATGTCAACATAGAAAAAAATCACTATGACACAATGATCAATATGTACATTTATCTCTTCCTTGAAATTCAACTTACCTTTTTTTTTTCTTGATATCTAAACATTGTGAAATCCGTGGAATACACAAATGTTTATCATGTGACGTACAAATTAGTCCCGAAGGTTCTTCACTTATATGTGAGATTTAAGACCAACAAAATTGGTCAAGTGACAAATAGAGGTTTTAAAGTTCAATTAACAAAATAAAATTTATTAAAATTAAATGGATGACTGACAATATAAGGGGAATGTATCATTACATATGATCACGGTTTTAGTAATAGGGATCATAAATGGGATCTGCCTCTCTCCTTATCTATCTAGATTGGTGTATCAAGTTGGATCCGGCTAATTTACCCTTGGTTTTCTTTTGAAATTCAAAATTTTACCCTTTTACCTTTAATTTATGCTACAATAATGATATGGGATTGACCCAAAATCAAGATCGAGATTGAGATTGGCTGATACCAATCCAATCCATGTGATTCTCCTGATACTGATCTAATTTCTTGAACCGTGCTTACGATGGTGTATTTGAATTTTAATATAAAATTTTTTCATATGCCCATAATACCCTTACACTGACACAACCTTATGTGTACATTGTGTTTTTCTATCTTTTTCTTTATTATTTTTCATACTATACTTTAAGAAAATGTAAGCAAATGAATCACTACAAAGTATGTTAGATGATTGAGATGGTATTTAAAATTTTTAACTTGAGATCAATGCATAGGATCCTTCTCCTTCATCTATTCAACCAAGATATTTTCCCAATTTCATCATGTAAGTCATTTCTTTTTTGTTTTATTGTCGCTTATGTTTGCATCATCAAAATTATAGGATTCTAGTCAAATTATTGTGGTTAGAGAAAGTTTCTTTGATCTTTTAGAGAGACTATAAATTGATATTCTATAGATGGCCATGGATTTAAATATTAGTATTGCTATCGAAAATGATAGTGCTTGATACCGATATGATATTAATACGATTTGGGACTATCAGTTATAAGTGGTTTTTTTTTTTTTTT
>NC_056559.1:12604-18000 GCF_013358625.1 Macadamia integrifolia | reverse complement strand
TGAGAGGCTTAGCAATTTGGTCTAACAAGTCCACCGGAAGCTCTGACCAGTTTTGGGCTGTTGCCATTCCTCCGTCTGTGTGTGTGTGGCAGTATCACAGAGAGAGATTGTGTGAAGAACTTCTATGAAATCGGTGCCATGGTCAAGAATACAGGATCAGTGACCGTATTGATTCCTGCTTCAGATCGGCTGAAATCGCCAGAACCCTAGAAAATTAACTAGCATAATCAACCTATTCGAATAATCTGGAGAGTCATACCTTAAATTGTGGGAGCCAATAACTACATTCGACGGATTCAGTTAAATTGGATGATTCAAAGGAAAAGAAAAAACCAACAATCGGACCAACCAACCAGGGAGGAGGCCCTTGCGGGATTCGGCTCCTCTATAGCGCGGGGGTGAGCCATACATCCTCTAGCTCACCCTAGGATCGTGACACTTGGACTTTATTGATCCTATGGTGTGAGTGAATTAAACCTTTGGTAAACATATATGTTGGTGATACACCGTATCACTTTCTTACAATTGCAACTTTTGAGAATTTTTAAAATAAAAAATAGGGTTTTTCTGTCGCGGGAACTCTCTACCTTTGGCGTTCATCCCGCCGTCCCTAATAGGCCACCGGCGACTTCTCTTTTCTCTAATAAGCTGTCGGTGTTCGTCTCGCCGTCTCTAATAGGCCGCCGATGACTTCGCTTTTATCTATGTGATAATCGTCTGGAACTAGTAAATTCTCTTTCTCTTTCTCTCTCGTCTTCTTCTTCTACTTCTTCTCTTTAACTCACTCTGTTCTTACTCTTTCTATCTCTTTCTATGTGCTTGGCTATTATTCGAACTAGTAAGTTCTCTTTCTCTTTCTCTCTCGTCTTCTTCTTCTACTTCTTCTCTTTAACTCACTCTGTTCTTACTCTTTCTATCTCTTTCTATGTGCTTGGCTATTATTCGAACTAGTAAGTTCTCTTTCTCTTTCTCTCTCGTCTTCTTCTTCTACTTCTTCTCTTTAACTCACTCTGTTCTTACTCTTTCTATCTCTTTCTATGTGCTTGGCTATTATTCCAGACGATGATCGCATAGATAAAAGCGAAGTCGTCGGCGGCCTATTAGAGACGGCGAGACGAACACCGGCAGCTTATTAGAGAAAAGAGAAGTCACCGGCGGCCTATTAGGGACGGCGGGATGAACGCCAAAGGTAGAGAGTTCCCGCGACAGAAAAACCCTATTTTTTATTTTAAAAATTCTCAAAAGTTGCAATTGTAAGAAAGTGATACGGTGTATCACCAACATATATGTTTACCAAAGGTTTAATTCACTCACACCATAGGATCAATAAAGTCCAAGTGTCACGATCCTAGGGTGAGCTAGAGGATGTATGGCTCACCCCCGCGCTATAGAGGAGCCGAATCCGTTGCATGCAGAGGGATATAGCTGTAGGGCTGTAATGTTTTAATTGAGTTGGGTCAGGTTTTTGAAAATGCCAAATCAACCTTAAGTCCCTTAGTTGGGTCCAGGCCTGGTTTGGCCCCTCATGATCAAAAGGCCTCAACTTAATCCCATCCCTGTCAGTCTCAATCCAGCCCCGATTAGATAGGGTTAGGGTGAGTTGACCCTAATTAACTCTGACCCTATTTTGCCATTCAGGGCCAGGATGACCAATGAAGGCATCTTATTTCATCATTCTATTAAACCCTTATGTTCTAAAACCCTTCATCCATTGAATAATGAATATATAGAACATGAGTTACGAAACATTATGAAACAGAATGTTAAAATGTGTATGCTTCATGAAATTTCAAGACATACTGTTGTGCACGTATTGCCACGTATAGAATAGTTCTCAGAATAAGGTGGTAATTGGAATTAAGTTAGAAGTCTTAAGTGGAGTTGAGTTAGGAGTCTTAAGTCTTACTACTAATGGGGGTGGTTATTATTTGAATAAGTCTTTGTAATGGGTTATGAGTCCGAGTCTTAAGCAAGAAATGTGGGGCTGTTATCATTGTGGGTAAGGTGACCGTTTCATCCAATGTGAACGTTGCAATGAGGTGGCGGTTCATCCATGGAGTATGGGAAGTAGCTGCTAAATAAAAGGAGTGTTTGTAGGAGGTATCAGTTTAGTACGTTGCTATTTATTTGGTATTGAGTTTGTAATGAAGGCATGAAAAATTATCTATCAAGCTTTGGCTTAGATTATCGGAGGCTGGTTCTCTCGAAGAACCAAATTATCAGTTTGCATATCTCTTTCTTTTACTTGCCAAGATAGAGAAGAACAAAACAAACAGAAAGGGGGTAAGTCGAAAATTTAAGACAGTTGGCTCGGGAAAACATTCTTGACCAAAGCGAGTCATTAAAAGTTGCACTAGCTCCTCGGGCCGAGTTCTTAACACATACCCAGTTTGCATGATCTTGCTTATACAACAAACTAATGAGTCCAAAATCAAAACAGCAAGAGAGACAGATAGTCTTGGAAGTGAAAAATAATAGAATTGAAGCTATTTTACTTTTCTATCTTCACTCAACTTCTTCCACTGATGCTTCTATTAGGAGGAAACGAAGCCAACAACAACTCTGAAATAGTCAATCTACTCGAGTAGTGAAAAAACTTATCAACTAATGTAAGGTCTCTCCCTAATCATACCAAAACTCACCAGCTTATCAACTAATGTCAGTGCTCATCAAGTACTCTGTTCTTTGATCTCTGTGGGTGGGCAGCTTTCACTGCCGGAATCTCATCGGCGTCAAACCGTTTGGACTGCAACCCCTCACTCTGATGATGCCTGGGGGTGTTAATGCCGATACTACCATCTCCGACCTCACCGACGATTACCTGAGTCACATCTTCAAGTTCCTGACCTCCTTGGACCTCAAACACTGCAGTCTCGTCTCCCACCATTGGCTCTCCATCGAGAGAAGCAAGAAAGTCCAAAGCTAGAAGTAGAAAGAAGAACAATGAAGCTTCTTTAATTTCTTGCAGTTGACGGCAAAAGCAGCCATACCTTTATCGGTAAACTTCCAGCATTGATCAGCGACAGGGCTAGTGAGGTTAGGGCAATTGACAGAGATGAGGAGAAGACAGCTGTCGTCGATGTAGCCCCATGGTAGACGCCATTGGAGGACAAGTGTGGTAACAGCATGGAAGGGAGTGAGGAGACAGGGAAGGTGTGGGAGGATGTCGTATTTGATACTGAGGGAGAGGCACTGTCGGTTCTGGCTCTCGATGGAGAGCCAATGGTGGGAGACGAGACTACAGTGTTTGAGGTCCAAGGAGGTCAGGAACTTGAAGATGTGACTCAGGCAATCGTCGGTGAGATCGGAGATGGTAGTATCGGCATTAACACCCCCAGGCATCATCAGAGTGAGGGGTTGCAATCCAAGCGGTTTGACGCCGATGAGATTCCGGTGAAAGCTGCCCACCCACAGAGATCAAAGAACAGAGCACTTGACAGAGATCAAAGAACAGAGCACTTGATGAGCACTGACGAGACGAAAGGTATTTTTACTTCTGAAATCTGCTCTTGGCAATCGGCATGGGCTCACGTTAGTTAGTTGCTCGTTGATTGGTTTGTTGGTTGTGGAGTTGTGCGCTGAGACATTAGCTTTTTTGGTAGAACGTTGAGATTTTAGCCACAAGGATAGGTGGACTACTTTTTCTGAACGGCCAGGGGACCACCTTACTTACACTGAAGTTTCAGAATGACCCTGGCGAATTTCGCCTCTCTCTCTCTCTCTCTCTCTCTTTTTTTTTTTTTTTAAAGGAGATTTAATGAAGTAAATGACGATTCCATTTTTAGTGGGAGAATGTGATTTCATATACAATAGGACAATGACAATCGGATTGGCTATCTCAGACTTCATTGGCCCTAGGTACCAGCAACCACATTGCTTTTACCTCTTTTCTTTTCTCTCCCCCTCTCTTCCAATTTTCTGATGCTGATCAAATACAAAACCGATATGATATCGATCAGCGTATTGATACCAACTGTTTTGGTATCGAAACAAATATCGATCTATATTGGCATATAAAAAAGAATCAAAATAGAATTGGTATCATCTCTAATTGAATCACCATATCATCATGGTGTTATATCGCTAAATTTCTGCCATGGTGCATATCATTAAATTGCTGCCATGGTGCATATCATTAAATTGCTGCCATGGTACCATATCACTAAATGACGGCACTAAAGAGATCTAGTGCTAGTAATATTACAAATATATATGCATGGATATGCATGAAATATATACAATATATAGTAGGATATATTTGATTGTATTAGCCATTTGATCCTCCTATCGTAGATAATTAGGTATCCCGACCATATAACCTTTTAACATAAAATCTGAATCTTTTAGAATATGCACCGTTGAAATAAAATCTACTAAATGGATAAGGCTGTAAACACTGTTTATGTGTAGATAGCTCTCTTTCTTTCCCTCTTCTATGATATACAGATTAATATTTAACAAAAGAAAAAATTACATGATTATCCACTTTTGAGTTTTCCTTTACAAAATTACCCACAAAAAGTTATGGTCAACAAAAATATCTAAAATTAGGTTTGGGTTTACAAAACTACCCACCCAAAATTTCAGTTAACAAAAATACCCAAAATCAGATTTGGGTTTACAAAACTACCCAAAATAGTGATTCTTCATCTTCCATATATAATCATGTATTTTTTTTTATTAATAAAACTTTGAGTGGGTAGTTTTATTAACCCAAACTCAATTTTGGGTAATTTTGTTAACTTAAACTTTAAGTGGGTAATTTTGTAAAGAGAAACCTAATCTTGGGTATTTTTGTTAACTGAAACTTTTTGTGGGTAATTTTGTAAAGAGAAATCCAAAAGTGAGTAATCATGTAATTTTCCCTTAACAAACTAAGTTGTTACAATTTTTTTTTTTAGTAAAAACTTTATCGATCAAATCACTAGTGGTATATGGTTATCCAAATCAGTGAAATCATTAACATCATCATGGTCATCGTGATGTTAGAAAATGGTGTTTGAATCTGTTATTCATACGATCACCTGATCGTATTAGTCAGCATCCAACACATGCATTAATCATTTCTCAAAAAATAATTATTTTGTACTTGGATCAGACCCAATGAACCACGATGTGTAGATCCCTCCCCATAATTGACAAAATGCTATCTGAAAAAAAAAAAAAAAAAAAAAAGAGACTTGGTAGGTATCGAGATAATTAAGTATCAGAGGTATGTGGCCATAGCCCAAAAAACAAAAAATTATACATGTTATCGATATGCATCAGCGATAATATCAGAGGTGATAGCTAGTGTAGTCATATGTTTGGAGTGATAGAGAAAGGATTCGAAAAAAGGGTATGTTTGAGATATTAAAAAAAAATAAAAAAGTTGGAGAGGGGAAGATTGTGGAGAG
>NC_056559.1:0-12356 GCF_013358625.1 Macadamia integrifolia | reverse complement strand
TCTTGTTTATTATGACTTTTAAAGATTTACCCAGTAGGTTACTTTTAGAAACATAGAGGATGTATTAATATGACAAACGTGAATGCCAAAACAGTACTATTAACTACTGCTTCAGTTGGTATAAATATATGAAAAATATATATTGGATTTGTTTAGCAGCCACTCTTTACCAATCCAAACATTACTCCAAGTGAGTTTTTCTTTTAAAGGGAATTGCTGTGTGCGTTCTGTTTTCCTCTATGAACAAACTAACTAATTTCGGAAGAATTAGTGTATATGAGTTTACCCTTAATTGCAGAGAGTAGGGCTTTGTGGATGTGAGCTGGGAAACCAAAACTAGGAACCTGAGGAAGGAAAAACTGAAATAATTGCAGAAATATCCATAAATTAATGGATCACCACGCGGGGTGCTTCATTGACCTAAAAAGCAAGCAAAAAAAGCAAAATAAATAATAGAAGAAGCTCCAAATTAGAACCATAATAACCAAGTAATTTAATTCCGTTCAATAAGAGGTAAACTCAAACTCAATATTATTTCGAATAAATTTTAGCACTTTAATCATGTTTCTAAAGCATTGAGTTGACTGGGTTTGACTCATGAATTAAAAATTTTGAAAATTTGCAAAAAATTTATAACCATTTCCCTCCTACCAAATTCATTTAAAAACCTATTATGTTTTTCTTATCCAAAAACCCAGACATTTACAAGACACCATGGTTCTAAAAATTGGAACAAAATAGTCAATATCGATCAGATCGGGACTGATACCGATCCCGAGTTTTAGAACCTTGCATGACACTAATGTTGAGGTTAAAATGAAAATATAGATAAGGGACTTGGTGGATTTGAACCACCATCCACTTGAGGTATGGAACCATTTTCCACACCATAAGTACTCTACCAATTGAGTTAAAGACCCATATTTAAATTATTAAATTTATGTTAAAAAAAAGTGAAGAAAATCAAAATGGAATATAATATTTCATAGTTAATAAGGCCCGTGCTTTTTTGCAAGCACAAGGCTTCTCTTAAGGGGAACATGAAAATACATTCAAGTGAATTTACTACCCTACCCTAATAAAAATATGCAAAGCATCCAACAAGATTCACTAATGGAGATTGAAAAAAAAATCAAGCCAACCAAAACGGTGATAAGAAAAACAGAATAACAAGCCATACTAAATCCAACAAGGGATACCAGTTTGTAAAAACCTTGAAATCTTTGACCTGAGCTGTGCAATTCAGTAATGGTCATTGGACCCAAAAAAAAAATTGAATACAAGATCAAGCTAACAAAAGAAATTCAAAGAATAGTAATTTCAAATAGTCAGGCAGTAGATAGGTACAAAAGTTAGCAAGCTCCACCTCAAATGAGTATCGGAATTCATGAAAATAGTGTAAAAGGTCTCACAAAAAGCTCAACTTTTCACCTCATTTAATTCTGGAATCTTCAGAAACTTCTTGTGTAACATGCTCATTTGTTGTTGAAATACTAACTTCTGGCTGGAAAGCACTCAAATTGGACCATCATGTTTCGTGTAATAGTTCATGACCACATAACATGTTCAATACATCAAATAGTTAAAAACAAAGAGGAAAGCATGAGTACAATTGAGGTTGCATCATTCACTACTCCCTCACCGAACACAAGACTATATATGAAGTAAGGGTTTCTTGTCTTGACTGAGAACCTTTATTACACAGCGAAGATGAGATATATTAGAAGCATATCTTTAATTGTTAAGTCACAAGTACTGTTTTGGATCTATTTAGACATTATCATAATAACCTGTAATGTGCAATCAGAATCTGTGGCTGATAATATGGTATCAACAGCTGCAATACACCAATCTCAGGTTCTCAATATGAAAAGGAAAGCAAAATAACAAAGCTGAGTTTTAAACTCCGAATACTTGAGTAGTAGTCACCTAGATAATCTTGAGTGCTCAAGTATGCCATGCCAATCCTTTTAAATGGAAAAATTGCTCCTAGAAAGTCTCCAAAAAACAGAAACCCAATGTTAGAAATATGAAGATGTCAGTGAATCTAGCTCAAGTCTAGAATTTGATACTGAAGCTGTATATTGAAAAGAAAGTTTTCCTTATTTCTCAGGAATAAACTCAAAGGGGATTATTTATTACTCTGTGATGGACTCATTAGCCCATCACTTCTCTTCAAGAAGATGACCAATCACGATGCAAAACATGTGGCCAAATATTTAGATATAAATTTCAACTTATTTTAAAGTATTTACATTCAAATATTGGTTCCATTACTTAATAATGTATATTGCTCATGATGGATATACTAAACAAACCAACTTACCATTAATTGCAGATCTTAAAAAACGGCACTGTGGAATGCCAATTAGATGATATTGTGTGAATTTCCACATGAAAACTTAAAACCATTGTAAGCAATTGAAAATATGGTCCATGGGATATATATGAACAAAGACAACCTAAAAAGAATAGGTTTAATATTATTGATTCAGATGTGCAAAGGGAGGAAAGGAAGAGAACAGTAGAATACAAAATCCACGGAATAATAACCTCACAATTTTTTCCTGAAATACAATCGGAAATCGTACGCCTGACAAGATGAACAGATTAGATCGAAAATTGGTAAATAAATATAAAATGGAGGAATTTTATCAAAAATAAAAAAGGTAGATTTATTACCAGAAAAACGAAGATCGATTAGATCCATCTCAAGCATCATTCAAATCAACAAGAAACTACAACCAAACTGAGAGTTAGATAAAGCACACAAAATAGCTCTATGAACAAAAAAAGAGCTAATACCTTCTTCGACTAAGGAAGTAAGGATCAAATAAACCTGAAACACTCCACAGAAACAAAGAACTTGAGAAAACTAAAAGATTTAACACAACAAAGAACGATGCAACAAAGCACAAACGCAAATTAATAATCATCTACTGAATTACCAAGCATCCATGAAACGATATCAAGGGATTTTGACTAACCTTCGATCTCCTTGCGGATCTGCCTCGAAAAAACAGCAACCGAACAACGAATAAAGAAAATATCGAGCAGCACAGCTAGTGTTTTTAGGATAGAATGAACCCCTTCTCCCATGTGTGAGAAAGAGAGATAAGAAAACTAATATTTAATTATAAGATTTTTTTATATAAGTATAGAATGATATTATTAAATAAAAGATATTTCACACAGAGAGAGAGAGAGAGAGAGAGAGAGAGAGAGAGAGGGAGGAACATGAGAGACTAAAGGAAATGGAAAGAATAAAAAAGAGAGAGAAGATAAGGAAACTAATATTTTGTTTAAGAATTTTTTGGCAAGAGAGTGAGATAAGGAAAATTTCACTATAAGAGAGAGAGAGAGAGAGAGAGGGAGAGAGAGAGAAAAGGAAAAGGAAAGTATGAAAAAGAGATGAATCAGCCCAACATGTTTATACCCAAATAATTAATACACAAGGAATGCTTATCAGCCCAATATGTTTATTAATCAGACCAGTCCTCATTGAACCCACACATTTTATGATATGATTTGGATTGATTTGATTAATAAATATGTCGAGCTTAAATAAGTAATACACGGTGCAATGGGTGGTAAGCCCAACACTTTAGCTCGACCATTTATATGTATATTTTGATTTTTTTTTGATAGAATATATAATATATTTTTATCAATTATTAAATGTAATTAAGTATCATATTTTTTTCTAAGGTTGATGATCTAATAAAATATATTATAAGTATCTTAAATCTAAGATAATTAAAGACCATTTGAAGCTTTATTAGTATATTACCTTATTTAAGGCTCGATTGTATCATCAAATAACAAAAAGAAAATGCCATTTACTTTAAGAAAGCACTGCAACATCCCTCAAAACATAATAAGGATAAAAAACAAGACAGGTATGAAAAAAGAGGTTGCCTGCCATGACCTATAGTGAGCATGTACCTTACTACATCATTGTTCATTATTAACCAAATCCACACATGTTTCCCATCTCCTCAATCCTCGTCAGTGTTGTCAATTCGGCCGAATAATTCGTGAATTATTTAGTCGAACCGAATTTTTTCGAATTTTATCAAAAATTCTGACCGAATCTGAATTAAAAATAAAAATTCGGTAAAATTTGTGATTTTTTCAAAAGTGAATATAAAACGCAAATAATTCGGACCGAATCTGAATTAAATCGAATTATTCGGTCCACTTAAACAGTATTTAAAAAAAACAATAAAAAAACAATAATAAAAAAAAACCCAAAAGCTTTTTTGACCCTTTTTTTGACCGAATCCTTAAATTAATCAATCGAATTATTCCGAATAATTCTCCACCTGAATAATTCCCGAATCCGAATTTACTAACTATGGTCCTCGCTGCACTCAAAATTTCACAACTCTCTCTCTCTCTCTCTGCTTTTATCAAGTGCTGGTTGAAAGTCATAACTTGAACAACTGTCACTTTTGACTTTCTGTTGCTCATGTGGGAAGCCAATTTCCTCAACAGTCAATGTCCAAAATAGAAAGGTAGGGATATATATATGGGTTGGGCTCAGATTCTTTTGTCTACCTATATGAGAAGAGGCCCAATTTAAGGTTTAAATGGGTCAAGGGATTTTCACCTCTCTATTAGACAGGTTCTTGTCCTTTGCCAATCAAAGACTTTTAAAATGGGTATATGGACAATCTGGATCACCTAGGCAATATATATACAATCCACATATAGTTCAAACAAGTTTCAGAAAGAAAAACATGGAGGGGACATGCTCGGTCCTTCATATTGCAATTTGCGTTCGATTTTTGGGTCAGAATTTTTTCCTTTTGGGAATCAGGTTTTAGTTGTATCAGATCTCATAAGATATTTTCAAGTCATATCTGGAATGTGACCAAAGAAAGTATATACTTCACTATTTGCCATATGGTAATACCATTTTTTTTTTGGTGAAAAAGACCCTCAAGGAGGGGATTCGTTAATCACATTGCGTCTATCCGGGTGTCCTTCTCCATCTACTCGAGTGATTTCTTTTCCAGTAGACATTGGGCTAGGGGATCAGGAGTTCTAGTTCTTGATTCTAGTGGGCACCTCTATATGGTGATTACTGACTATGGCTTTCCTTCCTCTCCTTTTATGGGGGAAGCCTTGGCTCTTCGATTGGGTCTCAAGATTGCCATTGGTTTGAGGGCCTTTGACGGGTGTCCTTCTTCTTGGACTGCCAGAGTTTGATCGACTGCCTCCTTGATGAGTCCTCCCCTCCACCAATTGAAGCTTCAGCTGTTGTGAAGGATATTAGATGTCTTCTTCGGTCTCTTGAAGTTTTTGCTTGTTGCTTTATTAATAGAGATGAAAATGTTCATACTCATGCTATTTCTAAATGTGCCTTGCACTAACCCTTTTTTTTTTTTTTTTTGATAGGTAAAGGAGGGGAAGTAGATAACATTCAGGAGGCTCGAACTTGAGACCTCCTAGTGAGCATGGGCATTTTGCACACCATAGCTCACCAACTGTGCTAGGCAGTTACTGTTGCCTTGCACTAACCTTGGTTGGGTATGTGGAGACATTCATTTCTTGATTTCTAAATGACATTACATAGGTTAGTCCATGTAGATATGTGATAAAAGACCGAGTAATTAAGCACCTCAGTGATACTATTTCAGCTTAAAATGAGTAAATAAATTAGCTAAAATTATAACATATGCAATTTTAAATTTCATATTCATTTTCATGTGATGGCATTTTGATAATTTTAATAAAAATTTGGATCGAAGTTTGAGAAATTTTCTCTACTTATGTCGGACAAAAATTTAGCCATTGAGATATATGTGGAGAGGGAGGTGTCAGTTTTGTGGAGGGATTCTTGTGGAGAGGCCATGACGATTTCAAGCACATAAAGAGAGGGTTTCACGCAATGGGCTAATGGGTGTATCAGTGAGAGAATCATTTAAGATGAGATATGGGCATTTTTGTCTACTTAAAAAAGTTTGCCAAAAATTAGAATTACGTACTTTTATAAGATATATATATATATATATATATTGAGAAAATTGTATGATTACCCACTTTTGGGTTTTCTTTCACAAAATTACTCACAAAAAAGTTTTGGTTTATAAAACTACCCACCCAAAGTTTCAGTTAACAAATACCCAAAATCAGGTTTGGGTTTACAAAACTACTAAAAATAGTGATTCTTCAACTTCCACATATAATCATGTATCTTTTTATTACTAAAACTTTGAGTGGATAGTTTTGTAAACCCAAACTCAATTTTGAGTATTTTTGTTAACTTAAACTTTAAGTGGGTAATTTTGTAAAGGGAAATCTAATATTGGGTATTTTTGTTAGCTGAAACTTTTGGTGGATAGTTTTGTAAAGAGAAACCCAAAAATGAGTAATCATGTAATTTTCCCTTTAATATTTTACCTAAACACATGGGGAGTTCCTACTTTTGGTGAGTGGGATATCTTTATAATCTAAACTTGAGAGATTGAATCAGTTCAATCAACACAAATGAAGAGCCCAAGATGGATAAGGTTATAAGAACCCGTCTCTTCCCATTAGAATCATTAATTGTTCTGTTACACATGAAAATACATGACAATGTAGTAGGTTGTATTTGATTGAATTAGCTGTTTGACCCTTCCACATTGGGAGAATTAAGTATCCCAATTAAAGAACCTTTCACATAAAATATGAATCTTTCAGAGTATACACAATTGGTCCTTTTTCAAAAAATGATTATCTTGTTCTTGGATCGGACCAGTGAATCACAATGTGTAGATCCCTTGCCATAATTAAAAAATATTGTTTGAAAAAAAAAAATCAAAACAAAGATATAATAAATTTATGAACAACATAAATAAAAGCAACATGAATGCTTGATTAGATAAACAAAACTCATATATCATATTTTTTTTTTTGACTAGCTATAGGTATTGATATATGTATCAGAGGAGTGTATATATCACAGCCAAAAAAAAAAAGTGTGTACACATGATACCGATATGCATCAAACATAATATCAGAAATGGTAATATCAAAGGTGGTGTATCAATCAAAAAGTACTTCTTTTAATGGATCGACTTCTCTAGTGTGTGAAGTATCCAAATGATCAATAAATGAACACCAACGCGACCTAAACGGAGCCACACCATCCCTAAGTTACTTCCAAGCATTTCCTAATCTTCAACATTACCAATTTAGCGTAGCCCTGGGCATCCATTCTATGATGGGTGACAGATGGGCATGCCGCGATACAAAGATTCTTCAATACGATGCCACCTTTAGAAATGATAATGAAAGCTCAATGTCAACAAACGTCACTCCAAAACATTGCTAAGCCCTCGAGATTCTCACAATTGACAATGGCCAAGGCACTCTCAACCCTTGGACCTAGACCTGCAGTACAATGTGTGTAGTGCTACAAAAGATTTGGTGCATATGTTCATTTAAGAATATTTCACATTTCAATTTAGCAGTGGAAAAATGTAAAAATAGTACAAGAAGTGGGGAAGTGTTCCTAAGATACTAAACTATTTCGAGCAACATTAATCAATCCAACATGCATGATAGATAAACAAAATGCATACATCTATATCAGATTCAAGGTTCTAATTACGTGGAGAGATTTGTAATGTACCAAAAAAAAAAAGAGATCGAAGAAGCAGAACTAAATCACATGATCGAAATATTTGATGATCAATATAACCACCCTTATGCAAGTTGAATTGAACTAAGCTAACTAGGCTGGCCTCCTTGGTTGGTTCTCCTTTAGGGTGGTTTCATAAGTTACTCCAGTGCTATTCCAAACATACACCTTGAGCAGATTAGGGCAGCCACCCGAAAGCACTTCAATCCCATGATTGGTGATAGCTAGGCATCTCACGATAAAAAGATACTTTAATGCGTTCCATTTAGCAGCAATGCAAGAAATCTCTGCATCACCAAACGTGTCACTACAAAACACTGTTAAGCGCTCGAGATTCTGGCAATTGGTAGCGAGCAGTTCCAAACTCAAACAAGTAAGATTGATACCCGTCAGATCCAACTCCTTGAGATCAGGGCACCCTTTAGTCATGGCAATAAGGCTCTGTTCACCTCTATTCCTTTTGTCCTTCCGAGTCCTTTCACTGATATGGAGTTTCCTCATGCGTTTCTTGCAATGTTCAGTGATAGACACAAGCCGCGCATTCGTGTAATTAGTCTCCACAAGGTGCAAGATCTCTAGATTCGAGCAATTAGAGAGAGCAGCGAGGCCGACTTTGCCAATTTTAATATATTCGAGATGGATCTCAACCAGTCCGGTGACTTGTTCCATGATGTCTTTGAGGAGGATATCCCAATTCCCCTTTGAACAGTAGCAGATCTTCAAGGTCTTGAGATTCTTGGAGCCTATAATCAGAGGTCTAAAACACTTGATGCTATTGTTATTGTTGAGCTTCTCCATGCAGATTTTTTTAAGGGAATACGCAGCCACACCTGGTCCAATAGGTGTCGTTTCTAAAAGGCCGCGAAGATTCTTGACGGAGAGCTCTTCGAGGGAGGAACAATGATTGAGGATAGCGTTCATTCCCTTGGCACCAAAGTAACAGGATTCACAATAAAGCTCCTTTAAACCCTTGCAATTGACCGCCAAAGCGGCCCCGGCTACATTGTTCAATTTTCCCCAATCAAGGAGCTTGAGACGAGTGAGGTTAGGGCAACGGAGAGAGATGAGAACAAGAGCATCGTCGCCGATGGATCTGCATTGGAAGGGACCGTATTTGAGGGCGAGTTCTGTGACAGCATCGAAGCGAGTGAAGAAAGAAGGGATGAAGGGAAGGAATTCGGGTTCGGCCTGGAAGGAGATGGAGAGGCAATGTCGGCTGTGACCCTCCACGTAAAGCCAACGGCGGCAGACAAGAGAGCAGCTTTCGCGGTGGAGGGTGCACAGGGACTTGAAGATGTAGGCCAGGCACTCGTCGGGGAGGTCGGAGATGTCTTTGGCATCACGGATAGAGAGGTGACGGGTATCGGTATCGTCGTCGTCGCCGTCGCCGCCAGGCATGGTAGAGATCAGGACTGTGGATCTTCTCTTGATTTTATACAGCGTATCTAACAAATCCTTAAAGAAAGGGCATCAATCCTATGATGGGTTGATCTCAATAAAAAAAAAAAGCAACATAAAAGTCGAAATTCAGAAAAACAGTTTTTTTTTTCCTCAAAATTTTTATATAATTGTAATATACATTATACTGGGATTGAACTTGATTGAAACCAAAATCGGAATCAAGGCTTCTCTTATTGGGTTGCCTTCAATTTTCAATTTGGCCCACTCGAGCTTGAAGATTGGTTCAACCCGATCAAAATTAGACTAAACCAATCAATTTACACCCATATTTCAATATGATAATTGAAAATTTTAATATCAACTTCTTAAAAAAATAGAAAAAATCCATCCGTCAATATCGCCGTTGTATGTTTCTATGATACGGTATACGGATATGTAATTATGTATCATGTGTATCAATCAAAAGGTGATTCACTGTAGAAATTTCCCATGAAATCTGCTCAAAACGGCCAAACCTTACTCAGTTCCATCCTCACAATTACAAACATTCGCCTTGCTCAGATTAGGGCAGCTACCAGAAAGCGCTTCCATCCCAGGATTCGTGATACAGGCAGTCTATGATACAAAGACACTTTAATGTGATGCATTGAACAGCAATTCATGAAATCTCATCGTCACCATGGCAATTGGTAAGATTGACACTCCTGAGAATCAATTCCTCAAGGTTAGGGTATCATTAGGCAATGGCAATAAGACCCTCATCACTTATTGTATTGCTTTTTTTAATCCATTTATGTATTGTAGTTTCCTTAAGAGCTTGCAGTGGTCATCGATGGACACAAGCCCTAGATTCGTGTAGTTGCCAATGTTAGCAAGGTGCAAGACCTCTAGATTTGAGCAATTAGAGATAGCAGCAACGGGCCCGAATCTGTGCACTTCGTGTCAACTAGGCGCAAGATCTTTAGATTTGGGCAATTAGTGAGAGCAGCAAGGCCTGAATCGATAAATATCAGAATTTTCCAAATTAATCGAACTTGAATCAATTAAACATTCAAGCATTCAAAACACAACTTAGACATGGAGTGGAGGTTACTACAAGAATTCTTTTATATAGAAAAAAGGGGAAACAATATCAGTTGGAAATCAGAAAGTAAAGAGAAGACCAAAGTAAAACGTCTCTCACCGATGACATTTAAAGAGTAATGCATGATGTGTGAAGCTCTGCAAATACAACCTAGCAAATCAATGTAAACTTCGGTTTTTGATTTGGAGAGGATGGATCGGGTTAGGTTTAGGACAGATCTAGACTCAGTTTGCCCTCAACTTTCTTTCCTCTAATCTTGGTCGTCCACATCAGCAGAAAAACATATTGCCAAATTAAGGGGGAATTGCACTTAATTGCACCTTGAGGGAATTGGAGAGGATCTGATCCCAGAAGATCCGAGGCTTCTCTTATTGGACGGACTTCACCTTAACCCAATCCATCCCGAAGATCAGTTCCACTTGACTGAAAGTTGGATCGAACTGACTGATTGAGACCCTTGCTTCTTCTCTACATAATTGGAAATTCAGCATCTAACTTTCCTAACCTGTGATTACATTTATTTTTTTACTCTCAAGTTCCATAAAAGATGTACCAAAATACAGCATAACAATCTGATTGAGATTTTTTTTTTTTCTTTAAAAGTTGGTAAGATCATGAGCTACAATAGACGTATACTTTAATTTTATGGCGTATTTTTTTATCAATTTTTGAAAGAAGACCCATTATTAGAATTTCCATTGTTCATTAAAACTTGATTAAAGATTATAACAATAATTAAGAAAAAAAAAAAAGTACTTACAGATGGATCGGTGACAAGCAGAGTTTTTTTTTTTTTCCTCATAATTTTACAATTTTTCATATATATTTATATAGGAAATTGGTAGAAAACCGACTAGACTATATCAAACTGAACGGTAAAATTGAAATTGGGACTGAATCACACTCAAAATGAAATCGAAATTGAGTAGTTTCTTATCGGGTCGGCTTTGGTTTGGCCCAATTCAACTCAAAGATCTGTTCAATGTGCCTGAAAACTGGACTGAACCATCCCATTGACACCCTTGCTTCTTCTCCTCTACGATAATTGGAAAAATTCAGCATCAACTTCTTCCCAAGTGGTGGTTACATTTATTCCTTTACTCTCAAATTCCATATTATATATACAAAAATATCGCATAATAGATTTAGATTTTTTTTTTAATCTCAAATTTCCTGCTTTTGTTGGAATCCTTTCAAAAGCCTTAGCCTTTTGTTTTTTAAAGCCTAAAGTTTGATTGGGAAAGTATTCTTCGAAAACTTGAGTGAGAATTCCTAGAATTATCCATCCATTTGAAATAGAATGGAGATAAATTTTGAAAACATTTAATGGTAAAACCCTTTTGTGACTCTCTTGGATGTGTTTGGTTACATAATTCATTGGAGTTTTATTTCAGATTTGGCAATGAGTCCATAAAGAGAGTTTCTTTTGAATCGTATTTATTTTTAAGATTTTTCAGAAAACTTTTTGGTTCCCATCCCAAATTTTGTGATTCTTTTGAACCTAACATGGACTATTTATATGAGGGCAAGGATTAAAGTATCGGTATCGGTCGCCGTATCGGTCTGTCAAAATTAAGATACGTATCGGAGGGTATCGTATCGTATCAGAGATACGCTAAGATACGCTAAAGATACGCACATAAATGGATAGATAACACATTTTTATACACTTTTGCATAAAAAAAATAGTTAAAAAAAGCTATATATAACATGTAGAATGCATAAATACTTAAGTAGAAGATATCGTATTGATAGACAAATATATTGAGTTGAAAATGTTCAAAATGATGAGGTTTGAGTTTCTTACAGTTTTTTCTTTCCTCATTGCCATTGCTACTGTGATGAGTGTCGTGAAGAGTATCGTGGTAGTTCAAATCCTTGGCTAAGACCTTCTTCTTCAATAGGAGCAACTACGATGATATTCTGCACTTGTCGAATATAGGCACAATATTTACCCCAGTCGAAATATTTATGGTAGTGGATCTCCCATTCATTGTAGAAAAATTAAAATTTTTTTATAGAAGTTGTGGATTAAATGTTTTTAAAGAACATATAAAAAATCAACAAAGTGTGGACCAATATATTTGAGTAGATCTGAGAAATAAAAAAAAAAAATTATATATATATATATATATATAAACCCTCACTTTTTTAGGGAAAAAATGTGGGTTTCATTTGAAATCATGTATTTAGTAATTATAAGTTATGACATTATTTTTAAGAGTTGAATGAACTAAA
>NC_056558.1:43998254-44010915 GCF_013358625.1 Macadamia integrifolia | reverse complement strand
CCGATCTAATACCAAGTCTTCAAACCATGTGTCTCTGGAAGATTAGAAATAGATCACTCAAGGCCTTCTAGGCTTAACAGACAATTCGATAGAAATAATAAATGAAAGTTATGAAATCTTTCAATCGATTATTGTGTCGTTGCTTGGAGCAAGCATATCGAAGCCTTTGTGCATTGGGTAACGGTTTTTTTTTTTTAATGAATTGCAAATCAACCACACCACTCACCTGGAAAGGAGAAGAGTGATTCGAAGAAAGAATGCTAAGAATTGTCACTACTACTAGCAATTATGGAACCAGTACTTCCAGAATCATAAGCAGGTCCTGTTGTTATTGAACTATTGGTACTCCCAGAATCGTTTGCATCACCAGGGTAGTGAAATGAATCTTCTTCATAGCTCAAGCATGTCTGTGTTCCTTGGTTGTACTTGAGACCAATGGATGACGTACCTGAAAGCTTCTTAATCCTTCAAGAGCTGCAGCTACCTCTTTCATGGCTGGCCTTTTCTTTCCATTTACTTTCAGACATTTCTTTGCAAGTCTAGAAATTGCTAAAAGCTGATCTATGTTTCCTTCATTTACAACTCTGGTCTCCAGAACTTCAAATAAAAAATTCTCCTTTAGTGCTGATATGAAATGCATAGCTAGACCTTTCTCTTCATGGAAATCATTGAAAAAGACTGCCTTTTGTCCAGTCAGAAGCTCCGCAAGAACTACTCCAAAGCTATAAACATCACTTTTCTCTGTAAATTGGCTTGAATGGAAATACTCTGGGTCCAAGTAGCCAAAGGTCCCCTGCACCAGTGTGGTTAAGTGAGTTCTGTCAATGGGTACTGTCCTTGAAATTCCAAAATCTGCCACTTTGGTTCTATAATTTTCATCCAAGAGAATATTGCTAGACTTGATGTCTCTATGAAAGATTGGATTAGTTGCAGAAGAGTGTAAGTAGGCAACTGCTCCAGCAATTTCTGTAGCAATTCTTAATCGATTTTCCCACGAAAGTGATGACACTTGACCTTCTCCATGGAGATGGTAAGAGAGGGTTCCATTTAAGACAAACTCATAAACAAGTAAGGGTACTTGGGTCTCTAGGCAACAACCTAATAATTTCACTATGTTTCTATGGTTAATTTGTGCAAGAATGACAACTTCATTAATGAATTGGCCAATTTGGCTTTCATCAACTATATTGGACTTTTTAATGGCTACCATTCTCCCATCTGATAGCATCCCTTTGTAAACAGTTCCAGAACCACCATTACCAAGGATTCGACTTCCATTGAAGTTATCCGTTGCCTTTTCTAGTTCTTCAATACAACAGATTTTGATCTTTTCAACACTATGGTCATGAGAAGAGACTTGCTGCTGTAATAGCAAACCACCATTTTTCTTGAAAAATTTTTGCTTTAATTTGATTTTCTGTCTTTTGACATATAGCGAATACAACCAGAGACTGACAGCAGTTAGAATTATCAAAGCCATTGCTATTCCAGTACCTGCAACACCAGTCACAGAATTTCTGTAAACACTACATCCTGCAAGCACTCACAGTAAAGGAGCAGTTAAAAACTTTGACGAAGTCTTTCATGGTTTACTACACATGGTATATCCAGAGGACTGCCTTAGCTTTGATTTAACAATTAATATGCCTTAGGCTCTTAATTAGTGTTGATTGCATCTGGTTCATATTTCACAGTAGATATATATTTATATGATCATATATGCTTCACTGGTAAAATCTAGATCCTAGTTAGGAGAAAAATTTATGGCACTGGTTTGGACTTATAAAAATCATCTCACTAAATAGGTAAGACAGATTAGAATGTAGAAAAACAAGAACCTAAATTGATGCAAGAAACAAATGGAAATCACAAACAATCACAGCCGAGACAAAAAATTACATGGTTCGGCAAGATTGCCCACATCCACATCCATGATGAGATATCTACTTTGCTATCAATAG
The DNA here is from genome assembly GCF_013358625.1 of Macadamia integrifolia. Lineage (NCBI taxonomy): Eukaryota > Viridiplantae > Streptophyta > Magnoliopsida > Proteales > Proteaceae > Macadamia > Macadamia integrifolia. Next base: position 44,008,954 of record NC_056558.1, on the reverse strand, counting down.
AGAATAGGATTGCAGATGCTCATCCTCACACCTTTCTTAGATTACAGATAATTTACTTCTCGTCACTACAATTCATAGTGAACATTATATAGGTATAGTTTATCGTTATTTGGGAATAACGATTCAGGCCCTAGGGCCTCCCTTCAGAATCAGCCCACAAACACAAACAATGGAGTACAAGACATCGTACCCCAACACAGATCACCCTAATTTTTATAGAATGCAAGGTTATGTGTGTGTAAGTGTGTTCCTCGTATTAGCACAATCTTCTGATGCCTACAATGGATACTTAAATAAATGTTAAAAATGTAGAATCCATACCTAGAATGACCATCACAACCAGAGGAGTTCCTGCTTTACTTCCTTTGCATCCATCAGGCAAGTATGGATTCCCTTGAAAGCCTTCAGAGCAACTACAGCGGTATCCTGGGCCATTATTAGAGTCAATGCAATAGGTATTCTTGCCACAGGCATATCCCTGCACACTGCTAACTTTGCGAGCTTCTTCACATGTGCTGTTCGCTATCACCCAATCAAATACTACCGGAATCCGGTAGTTAGTAGAATTGAGCGCATTAGAAATACTGGAAAGATCAAACTGATTGTAATCGGAGAAATTTGCATCTGCTAGAAAGGCTACGCCACAGGAATTGGATGCCCCAGACACATCTAAGTTAAAAACCTTCACATCATACAACTGAACATTGCTTGGAACAGTTGTTTTGCAGCAACCATCACCTGAACAAGAAGAAATGATAGAGTTCATGGTAGGCATGGTATTGTTGACACAGACCGACATACACCCATTTGAATTGTTTCCACCATTGAGGCGAGTGAATCCGGCGGAAATATCACATCCAATGGCATTGAAATTGTTGTGGGTAACAGAGAAGGTGAAGGGAAAATCTATGGCTTCTGATAACTCAGTGCTACCACTCTGGCTACAGGTTGAAGCAACAGAAGTATAGACCACACGCACAGCATAATCTGGCAAGAATTCTAGAACTTCCACATCTGGGTATTGCAGGAATGGCACCGAAGGATTAGAATTAGTGTCATTGCATAGGATCTCGAAACTTTTGTCGAAGTAACATTCATTCCCAATACCAAAAGGGTAGGGAATGCTGATGTTCCCACAGTTCTCCTTGCAACCATCCTTTGCCATTGGTGTTTCTGCTACATGAAACTGGCAAGTTAATTAAAATTGAACGCAGAAGAATGAAACTCATTTACAGATTAAGAGGATTGATTACCTGCAGCAGGAAAAAATGATGGAGTTGGAGACACTGGTGGTGGTGGTGTTGAAGGAAGTCCATTTTGCCTCATCGTAGGCTCTGTTTTAAGGGGAATCAAAATGGGTGTAAAGGAATATAAAGCAGTATCAGAGGAAAAATTGTTGGCTCTTGTAATGCTCTGTTCGTCCACACCAAACATCTCACCAATTGAAGAAACAGAATCACCCCAAGTAACCAAGTAAGTCAGCAAGAATCTCACACCACTAGCAGTCTGGTTCATAGTAGTGCAAGCACATCTTAATGGGACTAACAATTGTGATCCCACAGAAAGATTCTGGCTTTCGTACGGATTCTGATTCATCAGAGCTTTGCAAGTGGTGAGGCCCTGGTAAGTGTTGTTGGAAACTCTAAAATATGTGTCGCCAGCTTTCAAGGTGTAGGAGGTATTGTGCTGATAAAATTTTCCAAAACATGAACAATTTACAGGAACTATGATCAAATTGCCTGTGGGGATCCTGTCTATCTCGGAAATGTTGTTGATTTGGGCAATTTGGGAAGCATTGGAAGCCAAGAGATAACTGATACTGAGCGGAGAATCATAAGGATATGTTGATCGGAAGGTGAGATAGGAGCTACAAGATCTTTGAGGCCCATTGCAGAGATACCCAGAGGTTACAGAGTTGTTATTGTAGCAGTCCAATTGGTAGCTGCCAAGGTAACTCTGTTGAGATCCAGAGAGAAGAAACAGGGACAGAAATGATACGACGAGGAGGTAAAGGTGTAAGAAAGATGATGGTGAAGGGAACTCCATGAAATTGGAACTAGAGACTCTGGAGATGGACAAGGGGATCGAATACTCTGTCCATGAAATTCAAACAAGATCTCCTGAACTTGTTTCGAACTATGATTTCAATTGTCAGCCAGTCGGCTATTGACTATGGAGGATGGTCTTTGGATTGCTTAGGGTAGTGGTTGGACTGCCCGAGCCACCGGATGCCTCACATGGTAGCACAGCTGTTGGAGAGGATCTGAAATGGGGAGGAAAACGGAGGGGTAAAGGCAGGGGTAGGGGAGGGATATATGGAAGAGTAGAAACATTTATTTATTTATTTTCATTCCATATTTGACAGAATATATGATGTGCCCCTACAGTCAATTTAGAGGAGGGGAGGGAGTGGTGAAGCTTGGGGAACAATAACTACCACAGAGAGACTGTTTTAAATACTTGGGGTCCATCATTGACAAAGAGGGGGATATTGAAAATGATGTTACCAAGGATTAAAGTATCGGTATCGGTCGCTGTATCGGTCGATCAAAATTAAGATACGTATCGGAGGGTATCGTATCGTATCGGAGATACGCTAAGATACGCTAAAGATATGCACATAAATTGATAGGGAACACATTTTTATACACTTTTGCATAAAAAAACAGTTAAAAAAAGTTATATATAACATGTAGAATGCATAAATACTTAAGTGGAGGGTATCGTATTGATAGACAAATATATTGAGTTGAAAATGTTCAAAATGATGAGGGTATGGCATTGATAGACAAATATATTTTTTTGAGAAAAATCAAAATTTTCCATGGAAGTTGTAGAACACTTGTTTTTACATAACATATAAAAAATCTAAACATTTTTAATCATTGAGCATGAGTAGATCTAAGAAATTTGAAATAAATTGAAACCCTCATTTTCTCTTGAAAAAAGTTTGTAAATCCTTATAAATCCAATGATTTCATGTAACAATGATGCACAAAATGTGATTCTAAGTATGATGAACTAGGGGTGTCAATTCGTGGCCCGAACCGACTAAACCGATCGGGACCGACCGTTTATAGACCGGTCCAGCCCCGACCATTTATTAAACGTGTCGGGCTTGAGCCCGGACCGTTTATTAAACGTGTCGGGCTTGAGCCCTGCCCGTTTATAAACGGTCGGTCTTGGTTTTGCTACTTGGACCGTCGGGCGCCAGACCGAGACCGACCGTTTAACACCCGATCGAGACCGGCCTATTGTGCACTGGCCTAGCCCGACCCTTTAATGATTGTAGAATACCTATTTTACCCCCCAAATTAGAAAGTAAAAAACTAAAAAGTAAAAACATGTTCATATTTTAAATAATGGTTATATTTGGTATCATTTATTAATTTATTGTCATTTTTTTGGGTTTGCATGAGTGGGCCGGAATATAAGAGCACATTTTAAAGAGGGTTTGTTTAAAAACCGGTTAAAGCCCGTTTAACATTAAACATGTCCGTAGCCCAATTAAGGCCCGACTAAAGCCCGATTAAGGTGGCCCGATTATAGCCCGAGGCCGATCGACCGAATATAAAGTGTACCATGCCCTCAATAACTAAGTCCGATTAGTTAAATGGGCGGACACGGTGTAGCCTTTGAAAGTCTTTAAGCCCGATTAAGCCCGATCGAAACCGAACCGACCCGACCGGTTGACACCCCTATGATGAACCTTAGATTTGTAAAAAAACTTGAAAATCTAAGATTAAAATTGAAAAAAGTGAGTAAAGATTCAAGAACTTACTATTCAAAATTTTCAACTTTCAAGTTCAAGGTTCTTCTTGGACTATGTTTTTCTCCTTCTTTGAACCATTCACTTCGACAATGTTTCTTTCAATCTACCATTTGAGTCTCCAAAAAGGTGTGTGAATCAAAGGGGAAGAAAGAAGAGAAATATAGAAAACTATTGGTGAGAGTTTGAAGTGTTTGTTCAAACAATAAAAGGCACATTCACGGGAATTTTCATATTTTCAGTCGATACGTACCGATACGGTACCGATACAGTACGATACGGCTCGATACTACACGATACGGTCGATACATACCGATACTCTCGGGAATTTCCAGATTTTCAAAAGTTCGTATCGTAGAGTATCGTACGTATCGGTACCGATACGATACAGTACGGTACGATACGCACGATACAACGATACGTAAAAGGGGGCCCAAAATTCCCCGTAGCGTATCGGTATGTATCGTGCCGATGCCTACCGATACGGATACGTATCGGCCGATACGGCACGATACGCACCGATACTTAAAACCATGGTTTGGGGTATGGATATCGATATATCAAATTTTCTGTAACGAATTATCCGCATTAGTATCATTAGCCATCGATCTTGATACCTAGCCGATCCCATATAGGTGGAATAATACAAATTTAGAGTAAAATTGTTAGTAGAATTTGTAGAAATGATGCGAATTTAGAGTAAAATTGTTAGTAGAATTTGTAGAAATTCAGCTCTTTTAGAAAAATCAAGGGCAAAATTGTACGAGCAAGATCGATCTATATTGGTATTGTATTAATTTCCAAGATAGCTGATAACCTGATACCTGATCCGATATCGTGCACTAAAACCATGATTGGGATAGCACCAATCCCTATTTAGATTTAGACTTGGTCTTCATGTTTTTTTTTTTTTCTCCAAGAAAGCCTTTTCCATAAGACCTCCACAATACTATTGTGAGTTAACCTGAGAAAACCATGCTGCCCTTACTCTTCATAGGACCCATCAGATAAATGCCGTTTTGAATCTAGCTGGCCTTGCAATTAATTAGCTTTTGACTCTATTCCACCTTAGGTCCCTTCACCCTTAGGCTCGATATATAAAGGTATCACAGGCACGCTTTTCTAATAAGCCCATATTGCTTTCAGCATTTCTTCAAGATTTCAACATTGAAATCAAAGTGCCCTTCTCTTCAACTCTGAACTAGAAAAGATCCTTTGCAGGAAAGGGCACTCAGTCACTCATCCTCCTCATTTACACAAATGGTAAGAGAGTCCGGAGTTTTGCAGCCATGGATGGCAGTTGCACCACCCCCCTTCATCTCTCCCAAGAAACCAGCTAATTCTCCCAAGCTGGAGACGATAATTGAGGAGGACATACCGGATGTGCAGAGAAGAAGATACAGAAGAACCAGTATTTCCTACTCTTCTTTTGTTACATCTTTTCTTTTTATCTCTGTACTTTGTGTTTACATTAAAACCAGTATGGTTGGTGACTTGGTGTAAAAGTTTTCAGTTGAGGGTAGCCACCCTTACCTTATAGAACCCATCACTTAAATGCCTCATTTGGAGGCTCTTGCACCTTAGCCCCCTTCACCCTCTCTCATCATCGATCTTATCAACATTGAAATCCTTCTTCTCACTCTCACCCAAATTTGAAAACCAACTCTGAGGGAGAAAGTTTTCAATTGAGGGTAGCTACACTTATCCTTCATAGAACCCATCACTTAAATGTCTCATTTGGTGGCCCTTGCACCTTAGCGCCCACTTCACCCTCTCTCATCATCTCATCAACTTTGAGCCCCCCCCCCCTTCTCACTCTCACCCAAAGTTGAAAACCAACTCTGAGCAAGAAAGGTTCTTTGCAGCACGAAAGGGCACATCTTCTTCCTGATTGATATATATATATATATATATATACACAAATGGCAAGAGAGTCTAGAGTTTTACAGCTATGGAAGGCAGTTGCACCACCACTTTCCATCTCTCCCAAGATGATCATTGAGGAGGAGGACATAGGGATGAGAGAGAAGAAGATTTACAAGAGCCATTTGTTTCCTATTCTTTTATTTCATCTTTTCTTTTTCTCTCTCTACTTTGGTTGCATATTAGAACCAGTTTGGTGTAAAAGTTTTCAGTTGAGGGTACGTAGCCATATTATCTATCGAGAAGAAAAGGAGGTGGAGGGTGTAAAATTCAAAGTTATTTGAGACAGATGATGAGAAAGCCCCTTCAAAAGATAAATTGGTTTTATATATTAGAGTTTCACAAGAGTGCATATTCCAATTCTTTATTCTTTAAGGCTAAGTTTGGTAGCCAAGAGAAGAAAAGAAAAAAAAAAAAAAAGAAAAGAGAAGAAAAGAGAAGAAATGGTGAAAAAATAAAAAGAGTATGTATGTTTGGTTACCAAGAGAAGAAAAGAAAAAAATTCAAAAAATTTTGAATTTTAAGAAAGAGATAGACAAAAAATCATTGTGTAATCATTCATTTTGAATCTGAAAAGGAGAATCTTCTCTTGGGTGAAGATTTTTTTCTTTTCTTCTCTTGCCTACCAGACACAGCCTAAGTCTTTTGTCTTTCTATTGGCATCGTTGAGTTTAGAATACGAAACAAATATTAAATGGATCTACAACTTAAATGTCCATCATATATGCAACTTTTCTTAAAAGGGCAGGATCCAACAAAAATTAGACCATAGGTCCCCTAAAATTAGCCCAAGCCCAACCCGACCCTTATTGATTCTGATTGAGGTGGGCTGGGTTAGCCCTAATTGACTTTGTAATTTTTTTTTTTTTTTGCTAACGACGGGTATCCAGGATTTTGGCCCGACTAATTCTGCGGGCTGTACGGATCGGGTCATACTAGGGTTAAATGAGAATCATTCAATTTTCACTGAAAGCAATGAAACTTTCATACCATACATATAGAAATCTGGATAGACTATGCTGCAATTTGGATGCTCTTGAGAGAGATCTTCACTGTAATTTTTTCTTTCAACATAGTAAATCTCTTCTTCTTCACCCGAGGACGTAGCACACCACATCGATGTGTGAATCTCGTTAAATCTTTGTGTTTTACAAATTTGTGTTTGTTTTTCTTCGTATTTGTTGGTGTCTGCTCTAACACATACCCAACATATAATACACAAAGAAAAACAACCAGTGTATTAAGGTAACATATAATGAATATTATAGAGATGTGAAATACCTAGACAATCAGTTCTAGGTGATGCTAATTCTCCCATGACCTGCTCAAATGTACTTGCCGAAGCATCTTAGTGAGACAAGTAGTTGTAGAAGATCGAGGTTGAACATCTTCTTTGTGCATCGATGTGTGAATCTCGTTAAATCTTTGTGTTTTACAAATTTGTGTTTGTTTTTCTTCGTATTTGTTGCTGTCTGCTCTAACACATACCCAACATATAATACACAAAGAAAAACAACCAGTGTATTAAGGTAACATATAATGAATATTATAGAGATGTGAAATACCTAGACAATCAGTTCTAGGTGATGCTAATTCTCCCATGACCTGCTCAAATGTACTTGCCGAAGCATCTTAGTGAGACAAGTAGTTGTAGAAGATCGAGGTTGAACATCTTCTTTGTGCATGCGGGTATTAAAGAATGCTCGAACTCAAATCTCAGATTTGGACCCTTTGGGCCACTTGTCACTAAAGAAACACACATTTCATGCCCATAAAGCATTAATGAGAAAAAAACCTTGTCATTTTGGCGTAAGGAATGCCTAGACAAAGTCCCTGTTTTTAGGCTATCCAATGGCTACCACCTCAGTAGGGCCCCCACGGATCGGTATGAAGCTCCCTGTGGATCAACACCCACTTTTTGTGGATAGTCCCACATTGGGTAGCATCCACTACCACAGCCTCCACTTAAATCGCAGATGCACAAATGAGAAATTGAACCTAAGATCATTTGTCTATCCATACAATTCCCAATTCGCCCTAACCATTTAGGCAACACATGGATGGGTATTATAGGCCCGCCCCCTTGCCAAAGGAACATGTTCCAAAATTATGGTGAAGGTTCCTACATACATATATATATATATATATATATGTGAAAGATAAGAGTGAGGTGGCCTCCCACTATAGCCAAGAGATCAAAACAGTTCAACAGTTGCGTTACGGAGCGAAGAGGCCCTCCCCTCGCCACCTCAGTCCAAAGTCAAGTTCATTTTCTTCCCTTCCATTTAGTTATGTAGAGCTGTAATGTAGATAACATAGTTAGATTAAACATGTTTAGGGTTCTTTTTTTTTTGGGGGGGGGGGTATAGAGTTTATTGATTTTAATGTGAAAAACACATGGATTCAAAATTACAGACTATCGGAATTAGCAATTTAAATTACCATATGTTTAAATTTAAACTATCATATTTGATTTTGGGTAACTGTTTATATAGTTAAAGAAAGCATGTGCAGAATTAAAATTATAGCTTTCTTATTGGGCTAATTTACACTATTAGATTTATGATGCATGGGGGTTAGGATCTATTACTATTCATGATTGTTAGCTTAGTCTTAATTAGTATTTTGATTTTTTTCATATTTACCAATTTTTTTTTTTTCAAAGAACTCAAAATTAACTAACGCCCTGTACCAAATTTCAGTTAGTAATTAAAAAAAGTCAAAGATGCAGATATAGAAATCTGGATGGACTGTGCCCATATTACTTCCTTGTCAATATAACATAATTATTTAAGTCATTTCGGTATGCAGTATTTAAAAATCAGTAGAACCCATATAAATACAGCTCATACTTATGCTACTTCAACTAGATCGATCTTCTAAACTCTTTAATAATATAGTAGAGAGCTTACTCTCTACGTATTTCCTATATTTTTTTTAAAAATATTATTTTATGTTCTTTAAATGAGATGGATCACCACTGAGGAACAAAAAGTCTTGCTCAAAATTATTTTTTTCTTCTGGTAAAGCTGAAAATTATGTTAATGGATGAGAATTTTGTCTCTTTAAAGTGGCAAAACTCAACTGAAAGATAAACATTGACAAGATTATTGATGGATCTGATTAGTAATCAGTTGAGGCAGTATTTCTTCCTTTCACGCCACTCTCTTTTTCTTCATAAGCAGCTCTGACCAGTTTGTGAATGACTATTTGTTTTCTTCTGGGTTCACCAGGATTCATGAGTAATGTAGAGCAGCCACCATTTTTGTCTTTTCAAAGGTGGATGCTTGGAATCGAATTCATAGTTTAAGGAATCGAATTACTTGATCTTGAATCGATTGGATCGGATTGACATTGATGGATACTATGTCACTGGATTGATATTTGATATAGATAAAAATCGCATGGGTATTTTTATTTTATCCAGATTGTGTCGGATCGAAGCGGATGCAAATTGAATTCGGATTTTTAACCATTTGTTCACTCTCAGTCTTGTGTAATCTAGAGCTTCTTCTCCCCGATGAATACAATTTACTGTTAATACATCTTCATAAGTTGTCTTAGTTCTTTTTCTCATTCTCTAGAACCTGTCTAAATTTCAAGACCCTAAAAAAATCATTAATTGATTTCTAATAGAATCGAATAATTATTTTTCAGATAATTTGTATTTGAAATTGAATATTTTTCGATCGAATATAGATACCCATAAACAAATACGGATGCAGATTTAAATTTGGATTTTAACTATTAATTTACATCTTTAATTTTGATTCAAATAACACTAACAACAATCATAACATTTTTCCAACTAAATGGGGTCGGCTACATGAATCCAATAAGGAAAAGTAAAGAAGCATAAATGAACGGTTAAAGAAGAGATTTAGAGAAAGAAGTACAACAATATAGAAAGACGCATCATGGGAACATCCCCTATAGGGAGTCGGCAACACGGGTCCTTGTCCTCCACGTAACTCTATCCGAAGTCATACTAGAGTCAAGCCCTATAGTTTGCATATCGTTTCGTACCACTTTGTTAATAGTCATCTTTGGTCTGCCCCTATCTTTTCTAGCTCAATCCAAATGAATCTGATCACTCTTCTTTACTGGGGCCTCCATAGGTCTCCGTTACACATGGCCATACCACCTCATTCGGCTCTCACAGAGTTTGTCTTGGATTGGTGCAATCCCCAAATCATTTTTAATACACTCATTTTTACCTTATCTCTCTTGGTCTTGTCGCACAAGCCTCACAACATTCTCATCTCCGCTACACTCAATTTATTCAAAGTACTCTTCTTGATTGCCCAACATTCTGCTTCATACGTCATAGCTAGTCGTATAACTGTCCTGTAAAATTTTCCCTTGAATTTAATAAGTATTCTTTTGTCATATATATAACACTCCCGACACACCTCGCCATTTCATCCACTCCACTTTAAGGATCAAAATCCTCTATTTTTCTCATCCCTGTTTTTCCTTGTTTTGCTACCTGCAGAACATGACACGTGGATAATAGAGGATCCAACGGTCAAGGTTGGGCGAGGATTATTACATCCGGTGCGTTGGTCTTAAAGTTGTCCATGTGTTGTGTTCTGCAGGTAGCAAAACAAGGAAAAATAGGGATGAGAAAAACAGACGATTATTTTCCCCACTTTAATCCTTTGGGTAACATCCATGGTTTTAAGTATCGGTGCGTATCGTGCCGTATCGACCGATACGTATCCGTATCGGTAGGCATCGGCACGATACATACCGATACGCTACATAGAATTTTAGGCCCCCTTTTGCATATCGCCGTATCGTACGTATCGTATCGTGCCGTATCGTATCGGTACCGATACGTACGATACTCTACGATACGAACTTTTGAAAATCTGGAAATTCCCGAGAGTATCGGTACGTATCGGTACCGTATCGGTATGTATCGACCGTATCGTGCAGTATCGAGCCGTATCGTACTGTATCGGTATGTATCGACTGAAAATATGAAAATTCCCGTGAATGTGCC
>NC_056558.1:43959940-43998055 GCF_013358625.1 Macadamia integrifolia | reverse complement strand
AGTTGAAAATTTTGAATAGTAAGTTCTTCAATTTTTACTCACTTTTGTCAACTTTAACCTTAGATTTTCAAGTTTTTTTACAAATCTAAGGTTCATCATAAGGGTGTCAACCGGTCGGGTCGGTTCGGTTTTGGTCGGGCTTAATCGGGCTTGAAGACTTTCAAAGGCTACACCGTGTCCGGCCCATTTAACTAATCGGGCTTAGTTATTGAGGGCATGGTACACTTTATATTCGGTCGGTCGGCCTCGGGCTATAATCGGGCCACCTTAATCGGGCTTTAGTCGGACCTTAATTGGGCTACGGACATGTTTAATGTTAAACGGGTTTTAACCAATTTTTAAACGGGTCCTCTTTAAAATGTGCTCTTATATTTCGGCCCACTCATGCAAGCCCAAAAAAATGACAATAAATTAATAAATGATACCAAATATAACCATTATTTAAAATGTGAACATGATTTTACTTTTTAGTTTTTACTTTCTAATTTGGGGGGTAAAATAGGTATTCTACAATCATTAAAGGGTCGGGCTAGGCCAGTGCACAATAGGCCGGTCTCGATCGGGTGTTAAATGGTCGGTCTCGATCGGGCGCCCGACGGTCCAAGTGGCAAAACCAAGACCGACCGTTTATAAACGGGCCGGGCTCAAGCCCGACACGTTTAATAAATGGTCCGGGCTCAAGCCCGACACGTTTAATAGACGGTCCGGGCCGGGCCAGTCTATAAACGGTCGGTCCCATCGGTTTAGTCAGTTCGGGCCACGAATTGACACCCCTAGTTCATCATACTTAGAATCACATTTTGTGCATCATTATTACATGAAATCATTGGATTTATAAGGATTTACAAGCTTTTTTCAAGAGAAAATGAGGGTTTCAATTTATTTCAAATTTCTTAGATCTACTCATGCTCAATGATTAAAAATGTTTAGATTTTTTATATGTTATGTAAAAACAAGTGTTCTACAACTTCCATGGAAAATTTTGATTTTTCTCAAAAAAATATATTTGTCTATCAATATGATATACCCTCATCATTTTGAACATTTTCAACTCAATATATTTGTCTATCAATACGATACCCTCTACTTAAGTATTTATGCATTCTACATGTTATATATAACTTTTTTTAACTGTTTTTTTATGCAAAAGTGTATAAAAATGTGTTCCCTATCCATTTATATGCGTATCTTTAGTGTATCTTAGCGTATCTCCGATACGATACGATACGATACCCTCCGATACGTATCTTAATTTTGACCGACCGATACGGTGATCGATACCGATACTTTAATCCTTGGGTAAGATTTTCAAGTTTCGATCAGATTTTGTCCTCAAAATATTAATACAAGGGTGATATATATCATCATTAGTTAAAAAAACAGTTCATACCGTGGATTGAAGAATCGGTATCAGATCGGCTAATCTATATTGGTGGCAGTTAGCAACTCCTTATATCGGCATATCAGTACGGATCAAGGGTAAGAAACCGATTGTTCTAGTAAAATAGGGGTTGTAAAAATAGAAATAGGGCTGCTGGTTGTCTAGGACTAAGCACTTGAGTTGTTTTGTGGCTCTAATTTGATGGATGCCTTAATCAATCTATCCAGTCTTCCAAGTTTTTCGAAGGTTCAATTTTTCTAGTTCTATTAGTCTCTGCAAAGTCAGAATTAACCTTTAAATCCCCACAGTTTCCTGCTATGGAGACCGCAAGGGGGTTGTGGATACTGCTGTCCTAACATCAGATGTTGGATAACTCATGCACAGGCTTGTTGAAGTAGTTCAACACATTATTGTCCGTAAAAAGAATTTTTATCCAAACATTTGTTCTGTTAAATGTGAATAATTGGACAAAGGACCTTAACCTAGAACGAAAGATTTAGTTCACAGTATTGGATCCAGTATCGATCAATGTCAATATCGATTTAATTTGATATGTATCAGAATTATCGATACAAATTGGCCAAAATTTTAAAAAATACATCCTATTTTGGCCAACGCCAACAATATGTATTTGTATCAGCCACTGCTGATACTGGTACAACTTATCCAATGCCAATATCAAAAACCATGGCTAGAACGGATCTCGTTAAGAACTTTGTAACTAGTTACTTTTGATTAGTTTTCCTTAGGCTATATTTGATTGTAAGGGGAATTAAAGGGAAGGGAAGTGAAATTTTCATACTTAAAAAAGAAATTAATGTAATCATTACTCATGTGACTTTAACATTAATTTCAAATCATTCCATATTTGGTTATAAAATTTCACTTTACTTTTCATCCAAAGCCATTTGCTATAATATGTAAAATAAAAATTACATGTAAAATATTTCATTACTAAATATGGTTTAAAAAATTAAGTAGTTTATATAATCACATGGGGTAATGATTATAAATATTTATTTTTAAAGTAAGAAAATTTCACTTCCCTTCCCTTTAAATTCCCATTGCAACCAAACGAAGCTTTAATAGTACTTCATTTTCCATAAAAAGATATTCATTATTTGTTACTTTGAAAACACTTTTTTTTTTTTTTTTTCTTTTCTTGATGTATTATGTTTTCTGGTTCTAAAACGAAAAGGCATGGCAAAAACATGGATAGGGCCAACCAGGGTTGAAATGGGAAAAAAAAGTGAATGATAGGGTTGTATTTTTTTGTTGTCCTTGTTGGTAACATTGGCCACATGTCAATGATGACATGGCCAGTTGGGGTGAGGTAGCCGACTGTGATGATGTGGCAATGTACGATCTCTTCAATGAGATGGCAATAGTGTATAATATTTTTGAGTGGTTTGTTTCATCCATGGTAAGTGGTGCAGATTTTTGGGCCTGAAATTGGTAATTTTGACCTATTTTCAATCGGAAGAATTTTTGGCATTGAAAATGAATTTTTTTAGAAGACAGATCCCCATGTGCCAATACAAGCATAAAAAATCTTCCCAACGCATCCGATTTTATCCCATTTTGATATCGGATGAAGAAGTTATGGCATCCCCAATGCTTAGGGGAATTTGTTTTTTTTTTTTAATGGCCGAGTTTGTTGATCGGGTCTTTTAGAAAATTGTAGAGCTTCGAGTCATGGTCCATATCCTTTTTTTTTTTTTATTCAATCTAAACCCGAATGAGGAAGTTATGATGGTTTCGGCAAAATCGGTTCGAAAAATAAATCTGGAATTGGAATTAGCTTTCCGCGTAGAAAGGTATTTTTAGCATTTTTTTTTTAATGAACTGATGGAATTTTGTGTAATTTGGAAATTTTCTAGTCAAATGAGTCAATGGGGACTTTTATCATTATTTCCCTGGAGCAAAGGGGGTTTTATGCAATTTATGCGGGGCCTTTTAGAAACAAACTTCAATGCCAATCTTCCCACAATGAGAGGTCAACAATGCGTCTGATGATGACATCAGCGTCTGACAGTGACATCATCCATGTGTCAGCAGCTATTCTGATCGTACAGTCAAGATTAAAAGGCCATTAGATAGATCCAATGGTCGAGATCTAAGGCATCTTTTGAGGCATGATCCGATGGTTGAGATGTTCCTCCGCATCCCCGCATGCTGCCAGTGCACCTTACGCCACCTTGATAGATTCCCTTTGGGGCTATCTCATTGGCCTAACTTCAAATGGCCATAACTTTTGATAGACAAGGCCAAGTTGGTCCATTCAAGTTGCAACCTTTCTTCTTCTTCTTCTTCTTCTTCTTTTTAGGTGATGTATTCATCGGAAGGTTTAGAACCAAGTCTGAGAAGAATAAAGCCACGATTTTGAGAGAGGAAGCTTCCCCTTAATTGATTTGCCATTAAACGAAAGTTGTAGCTTAATGGAATAACTTTTACTCCATTAATGGTGGTTTTTGAGAAGGGTTATTGATGCACCCTTGTGAGGCATTGAACATGAGTTGAAAAAAGTGGAAAAGATAAAGAAGTGAGTTAGAGCTTGAGCTTCTTTGTGTTTTAAATAGAAGAAGACAAAGAAGAGGCTTGATGAGATGTCTAGCTTGTTGAAATCACTTGAAGGCTAAGTGCCTTACTCTAAAGGGGAGCTGAAGATTCCAGTCTGCAAAGACAATGCTCTGAAACACCTCTGAGAACATCAGAAAGGGGTTGTGAGATTTTCTATCCCTATATTTACTTTGTTATTGATTTCTTCTGCTGTTATATAACTGCTAAGAATAGGAAACCATTGTTGTGAATGCATGTTAGCTTAAGCTTGATTGTAGGGTAATATATATAAGCTTATTAGTTACTATTATTTTATCTTTGCAAGAGGTGTTTAGTGGGTGCACCCTTGCAATGGGTGCTACTATTTGTATCGGCACTTTGTGTGTCTTCTTAGTTGTATGTTGAGAAAAATGGATGTAGGTGCTCCCAACTATAAGTGCAAATAAAGTAGTGTATTGAGCAGGTACGAAACCTTTACATAGGCATCTTGCTAAACCACATAAAAATCCTTGTGTTATGCCTGTGGATTTACTATTTGTATTGTTTAACTTAAAAGTGAGTGGAATGTGAAATGAGTGTGTACACTTGGAAGTGCCTATGAGAAGCTGAGTGTGTATACTACTGTGTGCTAAAAGGTACAGCATTTGCAGAGATTACCAAATTAGCATACACGTTATATATATATATATATATATTATTTTTTTTTTTTTAAATTACCACTTCACACCACTATCCACCTCCACCTCCACCCAACCTCATTATGATTTATGACATAACTTCTTTGCTTCCCTTTTCTAATTCATCATACTAAACCCTTTTCTAGCCCGGCCCTGATCAAGGTGAATCCATGCCAACCCGACCCTACCCAGACCAATTAGGGTCAATTAGGAGCCAGCCTAGGTAGGGCCTATGCTGAGGTATCGCAACCCAACATAGGGCTAGGCTAGGCTTGGGCTGAGTTCAGAGACCTTAAGACCTTAAACCAACCTAGCCCATTGACACCCTTATCCTTAGCTAAATCACACCCTTACATGCAGAATTGCAAATATGATAAATATTTAAATTGTAGCTAAATCCATTTACTAATAGGATTTTCTTATTGACAACCCTTGAGGTGTCAAATAATTTGTAAAATGAATTTTTTTTACCCTTTTAGTATGATATACAATATTTTTTTCTAATGAGGAGAAAAATGTCATTTCACATAAATATTTAAAAATTGTGCATGAAAATGATACATTTTGATAATAATATAATAATATGTCACTTCCCATTTAATTCTAAAAACTCATTTTTAACAGTATCTTTAAAAAATTTTGAGTAAACCAGTGGACAATTAAAAGGAGGGGTTAATTTTTTATTTTTTATTTTTATTTTATTTTTTAATGCAAAGTGTCAAGTTCTGTACACATCTATAAGGATGTCATTCAAATACTCTCATATTATTTATTCATACGCAAATAAATAGGAAAAGAGACTTACAGAATATAGAATTACAATCTCCAATCCTGTTAAACTCCAATATATAAAATCCATTTTATCTTTTGAAGGGTGCTTTCTCATCTGTCTCAAACTTCGAATTTTACAGTGTCCATCTCTATTCTTCTCATTAGATAATCTGGCCACCCTCAATTGAAAACCTTTACACCAAACTGGATCTAATATGCAACCAAAGTAGAGAGAGAGAAAATATGAAACAAAAGAGAAGAGCTAGGAAACAATGGGTCTTGTGAATCTTCTTCTCTCATCTGTATGTCCTCTTCCTCAATGATCGTCTGGGGAGAGATGGAGAATGGTGGTGCAACTGCCTTCCATAGCTGCAAAACTCTGGACTCTTTTGCCATTTGTACATATGAATGAGGAAGAAGAGTGCCCTTTCGTGCTGCAAAGAACCTTTCTAGCTCAGAGTTGGTTTTCAACTTTGGATGAGAGTGAGAAGAAGGGTTTCAATGTTGATATGATGATGAGAGAGGGTGGAGGGGGGGGGGGGTTAAGGTGCTAGAGCCACCAAATGAGGCATTTAAGTGATGGGTTCTATGAAGGGTAAGGGGGCTCCCCTCAATTGAAAACTTTTACACCAGCCATACTGGTTTTAATGTAAACGCAAAGTACAGAGATAAAAAGAAAAAATGTAACAAAAGAAGAGTAGGAAATTCTGGCTCTTGTGAATCTTCTTCTCTGCACATCCGGTATGTCCTCCTCGGTGATGGTCTCCAGCTTGGGAGAGTTAGACGATTTCTGGGGAGAGATGAAGGGAGGTGGTGCAACTGCCATCCATGGCTGCAAAACTCTGGCCTCTCTTCCCATTTCCTGCAAATTTGGTTTTGAATATTTGGGTGAGAATGAAGAGACGGGTTTCAATGTTGAAAAGATGCTGAGAGAGATATGGGCTTCTGAGAAATGCATGCTTGCGATAGCTCTATATATAGAGAAGGAAGAAGAGGACGAAGGTGAAGGGCCGCCATTTGAATGCACAGAGGTTGTTAGAGAGTCAAAGCTAATTATGGATAAGGCCAGCTAGATTGAGAACGGCATTTAACTGATGAGTCCTATGGAGAGTAAGGGCAGCATGGCTTTCTCAGATTGGCCCATAATAGTATTAAGGAGGTCATATAGAGGTTGATAATTAATGACCATGAATGAAGGTAGGATGAACCCTCATCTGGATTTTGAAAAAAGAGAAAGAGGAGACCTGGTGACCAAGTCTGAATCTAAATTGGGGATTGCAGGTGCTACCCCAATCATGGAATTAGTTCAGTGTCGGATCGGGTATCAGTTATCTTAGAAATTGATACAATATTAATATGGATCGGACAGTTTTATCCTTGGTTTTCTTACAAAGTAGGATTTTTTTTTTTTCAAAATTTTACGTATCGAGAGCAATGGCTTGGGATACCGATGAAATCATCCGATAAGTGATATCTGATATCCATACCTCAAACCATGACCTAACCTCATTCCATTTTCTATTGCAGGAGTGAATTTCAAGTTTTCGAAAAGATTTTGTCCTCAAAATATTAATACAAGGGTTAGACCATCATTAAGAAAAAATGTTCAAAACATGGATTGAGGAATCCGTATCAGATTGACCGATTCATACTGGTATGGCAGAGAGTAATTCTGTATCAATATATTAGTACGAACCAAAGATAAAAATGTAAAAAAATTGATTCTTAGAGAAAAATATGGGTAAATTTGTCAATTCTGGATAAGTATCAGCCAAGACCATTATCTATTACTAAATTCGTCGTTGCTACATTGTTGGAGGATTCCTTACACACATAGAGGGCCAAAGTCGGGGGATTTTGGGATTCAACCATGGTCTTGAGAGTGAAGGCAACATTGGGTTATCTTCCCAAAAAATAAGGGATAATGAGCCATCACCGAATTCAGGGTCAAGGATTCATACATTTCTCATTTTTCAATTTTGGAGGCATGCATGACAATGATGATCACACGTCCCTGAATAATTAATATATATATATATATATTTATATAGAGAGAGAGACTATTTTATAGCTTGAATTACTCCCAATTAATGCTTTGGAGCGTCTCAAATTGACCAATAGAAGCAGGTTTGTAAAATAATCAAAATATCCCTAGAAAGATTGATCGGGTCAAAAGATCTTAGTCCAAACTAGAATTTTATAGCATTAAAGATATTGTATCAAAATATTATCTGGAAATAAATTTATTTGTTTAAGACTTCATTTTTAACCATGTGGGATCCACACTTAAATGGATTTTTTTTTTTTTCTTTTGTAAAAGATGGTTACTAGTTTTCATACCTGTATATGGTAGTCAAAATATGTTTTTAATTTTAACCATCAAATATTTTGAAGGTTCGATTTGATTCTCTCTTTCTTTCGAAAGGCTTTCTGAGAATGTTTCTTATTTACTTTAGGGTTGAAAATGAGAGGAGCTTTGTGATATGAGAAGAAAGTTGGGTTAGCTTGACTCAGATATTTTTTTTATGGTAAATATATGTCCATTTATAGAGAGATAGTGGTTCTGCTACTGTCTCCAAAGAATTATGATGAGAGTGTTAGGAAGAAAAAAAAAAAAAAAAAAAAAAAAAAATTACTGTCTGGAATTTTAGAGACTGCGTCTAGACCTCACCCCCAACTCCTATGAAGGTGGAAATTTCAATTTTATTGTCCTGCCATTAGCCCATATATTGGTGTAAAAGCTACGTTCTTAGACAAAGAACTTCCATGTAAAAAACAATATTATGATCTCTTGTTTTTTTTTTTATATGACATAAGTATATCTACGTGGAAACATGTGAATTTCACTTTGTAACAGGTAGATTCTAGATCATCCCAAGGGAAGTGTCAAATAAAGAAGTGGAGCAAGCCCATACTGGCAAGTGGAGACGGTTTGGCAAGGACGAAGATAGGCCTTGCCAACATGACACATGGCATACATGAATAGACATAGGTTGGTTAACTATTTCATGTCTAAAATGGACGGAACTCCATCTCATGTACATTAAATTTTAATCGAAAATAAGGAAGGCAACTTTGAGGCCTCAAGAAATAGTTCAATTGGTAAGAATCAACACCTCACAATTAAAAAGTTATGAATAATTCTTCTTTGGCTACCTCAAAGCTGAATAAAGATACCGATTGAAAGGTATCAAAACTACCTAACATGCTCAAAGTGAATTCCTCCAAGTGCAACAACCAAGCAAAGGCCCAAAGCTGGATCAAGTATTCTCTCTCCCCAACCTTTTGAGGTTAACAAAAATTGGATTCTTCATTCGCAATCTTTCTTTAAGCTAAATTGCAACGCCTCATGGATCACCCATATGCAGTAAGGCAGCATTGGAGTTATCATTTGGAGTCATATTAGCTCCCCTTGTTTGCGAAATTTGAGATGTGTTCGGTCAAGAATGTTCAGGTTGGTGAGGGCCCTCGCAATCTGCTATGGTTTTCTTGAAGCAATTTCTATCGATGCTGACTCCCTTGTGTTCAAATCAAACTATGAGTATGTTATTTCATACCTCAAGGATCCCTCTAACTAGAGTGGGGATTTTTACATATCTCAACGTATTTCTCTTATGTAATTTTTTTTCTATTCCTAATTAGAAAGGTTTTGTCTACCCCATGTACCGACAATTTGATCGTCTTCCATTTCGTGGCTGTGGGAGCTCAAAGCTTTCCCTTTCACGTAACCTACACTGACTAATCAAAAAAGAATTTTATTATTCAAAAGAAAACTTTTAATGAGGACAAAAGTATACAGATGGGTAGATCTCAGGTTACGAACACTAAGATAGCCTAGTGGTGGTAGTTTCGGCTTAAAAAGTTGGCCTCCAAGGAGGTCATGGGATCGAACCCTTACACCTTGTGTGTGTGAGTATGTGTGTGTAAGAAAGGTGGCCATCCAATAGGGATGCTTATCTAAAAAAGAAGGTAGATCTTACGTTCATCGTCCCTTAGACATACAATGATTTTTTTTTATTATAAGAAAAAAAAAAAAGGTAATGGTTGTGATTTCCACATCAGATTTCCATGTGAGACAACTGATGCCTCATTATAATAAACAACCATATAACCATATGTACTCTTTTTATAATAATTACTATAATTGAGTTTATTAGCATTTTTCTAATTTTTTTATATTATTTCTGACTTCTCGTCAATTGGGACTATGGTTTGAGGAATCGCATCGGATCAGCCTGATTTGCTCGATACCATATCGATGAATTGATATATAAGGTAAAACAGTTAAAAAAATATTAAATTAAACCCATGGTATTCCTGTCCCATGCAAACCAATTCGTGTATTGGGATGGATTCATATCGCCCATGACCGATCCCCACCCACGATTTCATCTTCTCAAAACTTTGTTAGAACTCACTTCTGAGACACTCCGGGTGTGTTTGAGCGTGTGTGTGTGAGAGAGAGAGAGAGAGAAAGAAAGATATTTGCAAAGAAACAAAAGAATTTCCGATTTATAATTACAAACCCAAAGTTTTCAAAGAGTTTTACAGTACTGTAAGCTCTGGCCCAGTCCACCTCCAGAAAGAAAGTATAGCCTTCCTCAATGGGAAATTCTCATACCTTTTGTACAAATATAGAAAGAGACCCAACACAAAAGAAGAAGAAAAACCACAAGATGAGAAGCTCTCATGAGCAAGCTATTCATCTTTTAAGCTGTCGTCCGGAACCTCCTCGGTGATCGTCTCTAAATTTGGGGAATTAGAATATTTCTGGGGAGAGATGAAGACAGGTGGTGCAACTTCCATCCACGGCTTCAAAAGTCTGGTCTCTCTGGCCATTTTTTCTAGGGTAGAGGTTTATTTAGATTTGATACTCTCTTCCTCCAAGAGATTTTCTTTCCTGTTTTAGGGTTTCTTCTGTGGGAGAATGAGAGCTGAACTTTATGCAGTGAGAGGCGGGTTGAGTGCTTATTCACTCTGAGTGAGAGGTTCTTTATGGTGAATAGCTTTTTATAGAGAGAGAATGAGTGGTTTGTGGCTTCATGGGGTGGGTAAAGTTAGCTTCTACCCACGTGGGTAATGTGGAAATTGTGCATGTAACCTTATGGATCCAACAATGGGCCTGGGTGGGCCATAGTGGGAAAACATTTTATTACGAAGAGTAGTGGAAAATCTTGCTGGGTCGATGAAAGAGGCCCTCTTTTTTTTTGTCCATACCAATAATGGAGAAATTGCGTGGAAGGGTGAGAACCGCAGTTTGTGTCCACCCAATTGGTGCGAGTCCGGTAAAGCTGGCCCAATTTTGGACACATTCATCACTAAAGCAGCGACAGACATGACTCATGAGTGGTGGATCAAGATTTTTTTTTTTCTTTTTTTTTCCAACGAGTATCTTTGTACTTGTCTGATTTTATGGTTCATGTCCAAAAGTAAATCTTGATTATACACAGTCACACCTAACATATATGACAGATCAATCACGAAAGACTCGAACTGAAGACATCTATTAACACATAGTGCCTTCGGATTAGTAGAGCTGCACTTGGAGTGTAAGAAAGAATCTCTTCACCCACCATTACTCCTCTCATAATACGAATATTTGAAATATCCTTGCCAGACCAAAAGTGGTGGATGAAGTGATTCTTATTTTATTGTGGATGAAAGAAAACCCAATCAAAAAATTGTGCAAAAACACATAGCTATGAACAACTTTAGACTACCGAAACGTGCAATTAATGGAACATGTGCAACGAAAGGTAGACAATACAATCAAATGAGGTTCTGAACTTCACACACACTCACCAATGAACTGGATCATCTTTCCATTCAAGAGCTCAGTATTGTTTAGATAGGATGTCACATGCCAAATATGGAAGTGCAAAATTTATACTTCCCATCTATAGAGAGATTATGGTTGGGGGTCTAAATTGCCATGTGGCAGATCAAGTGGGGTTGATATTTTTCTTTTTAGACAGCCACACCTTAAGGTTTCTTACTCAAATGTCAAGAAAATCCAAGACTATCAAAGGGTGCTCCATACCATATAAGGGGCTGCATGAATAAGCATGAGAGGTCATCATGGGAGGATAAACGATTGAATTTGAAGATGAAATTTGATAATGTAATCAATTTTAACTATTTCCTTGATATCAAGTTGCTTCTCTTCTTATTAAAAAATGGTTGTCAAGTTCCTTCAATCTAATTTCGAGCTTTGTTATTGCTTCATCAGGATCTTTGGGATTTTTTTTTTTTATTAAGGATCTTCTCAACATTTGGAATCTTTTTTACCCGTTGAGGAATTCCCATGCTTTGAGGGTCCTAGCGCCTAAAAAATAATATAAAAAAAATGAAAAAATATATAGCTCTTCCACATATAGAGCACAATAGATATGTCCATCCAACAAATTTGTTCATTGTGGCAATTTAAAGTTTTGAAATCCAAGACCATGCATGGTGGATGCACAATGGTGGTCCATAGGCTTGCATGCAAATACATGTATAATTGTATGTATTTGATTGAATTAGGGTCTTAAATTTGACATGTGACTAATCGTGACTATGACCTTTCTATTTAATGGACGGAATAGCCACATCAAGTGTCTAGGTGTTAAATTGGTATAATATGTTTTCCATATGTTATTATTATAAGCATGCTACAGATTATGGAAGTTCCATTTGCTACTTGTTAGGGGGTTTTTCATAGCCCAACCAAACCTTTACACTGCTGAAGAAACTCCCAATACAGATTCCAAGCTTGAAAATGTTCGCCCATTATGGGCTCAGACCAGGCATGCTCTAGCCAGAGGCCAGTTAGGCTTGGGCTGGGCCTGACCTCTTAGTTCTAAAGTTTTGTCGGAGCCACCCATAACCTTTCCAAGCATTTTGAAACCCGCAAATGGTCCTCTTTTTGCAAGCATTAAAATTTGACTAAGTGGGACCCAACTTTCAGGCTAGGTGATAGGCATAAAGTACAAGTTCAAACTGGTCCCTCTCTAGGCTAGCTGGTCCAGTAACCCTTAGGTGGCTGAGCCCATTACTTTACCATGCTTGAGTCCAAGCCTATGATCAACTAGCTCAACATATCTCAGGTTAAGCTCGTGTTGTATTTAAACAACCTACGTACCATTGCAAGTAGTTTTTTCTCTCTTTGAAGAACGCTAGCTTTCTGGGGAAGAGTTCTCTATCCGAGAGTGTTGCTCCTATGTTAGTACAGGGGCCAATGTGAAATTATGTATGCATGTGGAAGCATCAATATTGTGAGCAATTCTGACTTTTATGGGACATGATGATCATTTAACTCTCCTTTGTGCTGGGCACAATCCCTACTCTCAAACAGAGTCCTTTTTTTTTCTAACTATTTTTTAATAATCAAATAAGGGATACTAATTTGTACCAAAAATATAAAAAATAAAATAAAATAGATACCCATAAGCTTAAAAGAAAATTTTATAGGACAATTGTAAGATCGACTATGATATATAGGGCAGAATAGAATATTAGATTGTTAAGAAGCGTAACATAGATACATTAAGTGTTGCAGAGATGATGATTTTGAGATAGATGTGTGGCAAAACTATGAGAGATAGAGTGAAGGATGATCAAGTTAGAGCTCAGAGAATGTTGCTTATGGTGGTTTGGTCATATTCAACGTAAACCTTGGAATGCTCTTACAAGGAGGAGTGATCAAATCCAGATTGCAGAAACTAAAAGAGCGAGTGGTAGGCATAAAGTTACTATTGATCTGTTGGTAAGAAAAGACATGCATAAGCTACGCCTGGGTCCTAGTATGTCAAACAAAATTGTTTGGAGGGCAAAGATTCATGTTATTGATCACATTTAAGTCTGATGTCCTGGAGGTGTTATGTTACTATGTTTCTTTTCTTTTTCTTTTCCTATTCTTTTTTCTTTGCTTTTTATCTCTCTCAGTCGTGGATCTATATAGACGACCGCATTAAGTTGGGAAAATGCTTTGTTATTATTGTTATTGGATACTCATAAGATATGTTACCAGTCGTGGACAAATTATAATACCCTATCAATTCTTAATAATTATGAGGGAAAGAGGTTCCTATATTCCTCAGTCTTAGGAATTTTTCTTACGCACACTTTTACATGTTACTTTGATAGATGGATAGAGAAGAGGCCACAGTCTAGATTAACCATGTGTAAGTTTTGGAGTCTAATTCACTGAACACCTCCTTATATGTATGAACAAACTTACTGTACAGTCTCTCATAACCCTAGATTTTAAAACTATGTTTTGCCATGTGAAATCTCAATTGTGAGCATCTAGGGATCTATCCTTTAAACAAAAATGTTGGACCCTATAAAATCTACCACGTGGCAGTTTTAACTTCTAAAGCTCCGACTACTGGTGTCTCCTACTGGTGTGAAAGAATAATTTGTTATATTATAGGTAAGAGAGCTTCCTTTCTTCATGGCCCACTAAGGTAAACTTGTCCACATCACACTTGTAGTGACTTTCTCAAGGATCCGCATGAGAATACAGAAGCTTCAGGTCTACTTTATAAGGAGCAAGGTAAAGGTCCGATCCATGTGGAAAAAAAGAAAAAGGCATCCATAACCCAAAATGTCTATAAAAAGTTCATTGCTCTTCCCCTTGTCCGGGGGATTAAAAAATGAAAAAGGGCCCGGGACATTTGTCATGTCGTGTGGTCCATGAACTCAGATACAAGGAAGGTGAAATGAGGACCTTGCCCTTGTTGAATGCATGTGCTTGTGTTCTCATTGGCCTCGTGCTAGTGCAAGACATACGCAATATAGTAATCTTTTTTCTAAAAAATATGGAGAAAGTTTTCTGTCTAAAAGTACAACTCTTGCACCAATGTATAGGCAAACTGTAGCACACGTAGAAATATCAATTGGACATATAGTATTACCTTTGATAGAGAACAGGGCAGTCATTCCCCCTCCCCTCTGCAGCCTCTACATTCCCCTAGCACCCACCCCCCAATGTAAAATTATATCAAATCCACATCCGAATATTCTTTTAAAAAAGGAAACACCATCAAGAAACATGTTTTTGACATATTGGACCTATATGTTTGCTACTTATCCTTCCTTTGTGAAATAAAAAACATGACAAGTGGTATTGTGGTAAGATATGAAGATAAGACAACGAGTGCCATTGTTTGAATATTAGTACAATGCCCTTTTTACAATTGATTCGAACATATAACAAAGAGGAATTGGAACTAGATTCCACCTAAAAAATAAGATCACGGATTATGCTGGAGTACCACTTCCCAATTGATCTTGCCAATTGGATAGGGGATCAACAGATAATGTATTTTAATTTTACCTAAAAGTAAATAATTAAATAATGTACTCGTGAGAGTTGCTTTATGATAGTTAATGTAAAAGAACTCAATCTCATAAATCGCCTTATATAAAATGAAAAAACCCATGACCATATAATTCATATCAAATCTCTTTCGAAAGTAATACAATATTAACCCTTTTATGATCAATATGAAATCGTACCACGTCCACATTAAATAGGTGTAGTTAAAGCCATTATTGATCGTTATAATTTAAGTCCACACAACTTTTTTCCCACATTGCAAATATGGCTAGTAAAGCTCCACTTGTCATCAGGACTAAAACCCACATATGCCTTTATATTGAAACCCAAAATTGACACGTTTAATGGGGTAATGTCCGTATTAGATTCTCAGGAAATGTATGTTGTCCTTTCCATTCCTTCCATTATTAAAGGTTGGACCAAATTTTTAAAAAGTGGAACCAGATACTGAATCGGTCTCTATCAATTGTATTCAGATATTATCTGAGTAGAATTGTCCCAGTATCTATCGTTGACTGATTCAGTCTCTTATCAATTTGTATTCAAATGTTATTTGAGTAGAATTGTCCTAGCTAGAATCCATTATATTTAGTTGTGGGGATGACAAAAATGAGACCGGATTCGATTGAAAAAATTAAACCTATTGAGATTGGTTTGATTGAAGAATAAACAATGACCTGGCGGTAGCTTCTAGATCATTGGCAGACAGCTAGGCAATTGGACTCAGTTTAGGTAAAAGTGATGGTTCGACGTTCTTAGTTCCTATCTTCTTGAAAATGATAGTAGTTAACAGTTGTTGTGTTATTGAATAAATGTGACTTTTAAGATGATCAACAATCAATAATAGACCATTGGAGAACTGTTAGAAGAAATCGATAAGAAATAAATTGACTAGACCGTTAACTATCAATTTTGATTTTGCTTTTGTAGACCATAGAACTTATCAATATTATTTTGACATGACCTGATATATATAAAAATCGACAAAAAACAATCTGAACAACCATTTGAAACCCTTATTTAGTTGGATTGGCTTGACTCAGCTTAACTCATCTTAACTCAATATGATTCAATAAGCATAAAATTAGGTTTAATTGAAACCGGGTCCAGCCGATTCCAAATCAACTCAGACAATTCAACCAAATCAAATCATAATTTTAAAACCATAGGTTAGAAGATATTTGAAAATGGGCCAGAGTCACTAGACCACCCTATCAATAAGGTCCAAATCTCTCTCTCTCTCTCTCTCTCTCTCTCTCTATGTGTGTGTTTGTCTGTGTCTCTGAGGTGTGGCCACGCGGTCCCGTTGATTTTCACTTTCGTGGAATCTGATTGTGATTCTGATATTGTCGTTTTCATGTTTCTATGAATGCAGGGGAAAAATGGGTTCCATGCCACCGTCCTTCATCAGTTTCTTTCAACAAAATTGGTACCAACCAACCAAAAAGTTACATGTGGTTGGTCATAATGTGGACTTCGTACGCCTTAATTGACCTTTTGATCGTTTTGATTTTCTTACTTTAATAAAGAGGCACAAAAACAGAGAACCAGTTTAATGTCTCTGTCCAACGTACAAATGCACCAACTTTTGCCGAGCACATCTGGTCCAAAATTATAATTCTCGACACTTTGATGTTCAAGTTTTAACTAACCATCTCCAAATATCCAAACAAGGCTATAAAATTTGTTGCAAGGGTTTTGGGTAATCACAGGTAATGTGTGATTGTATAGGTTTCGTCATAAATTTGCAGTGATGATTTATTCTTTGTTATTTGAGAGACGTGAAAATGAATAGATGTAATTTTATTCTTCATTTATAATGGATTAGATTTTATTTTACTATCGACCTAGATAATCTTGTTGAATTATATGAAGGGAGAGGGATAGGTATGCTAGCGTAGTACCTAGGAATTAGGAATGCTAGCAAGATTTTGACCGTAAGATTTGATCAACTTGAATTAAGCCGTTGGATGAAGAGAAGATATACAAACTTCCAATCCACTGCTGCTACACCTTTCCTCTCTCTTTCTCTCTCTTCCCTTTCTTCGCTCTCTCTCTCTCAGTCGGAAAAACCATTCCTTTTACCAGATCCAGCCGGAGAAAGTGAACTCCGGTGGGATCTCCAGACAAAATGCATGCGAGATACCCTGTTGCTTCAAAGAGGATCTAAATCAGTTGAACTGAAGTCGATAAAAAAATCATGAAACCGATCATTAATCGGAGTTAATTGGATGGATTCTGGTGAATTGTCTTATTCCCAAGTTGTGTAATAAATTAGTATTAATTAGCTGTCTGCAACTCCATCTTCCTCCCATGTTCATCTTAAAGTCTAAAGACTAAGTACTTCTTTCTTCCTTCCTCGTGAAACCCTTTACACAACTTTGAATTTTAGGTGAAAATTTGTCTTTTGTCCTGATTCACTGATTTTTTAAACCCTAATCTCGATGGAGAGGGTTTCAGAGGTTTGGTGATGTCCAGGGTGGTGCGAGCTCTGAAATATCGGATATGTTGGCCAGAGCATAGTGATGTGCACGATTTACTGGTGTGCAGCCAATCTTTTGTGAGTAATCGAAAGGCTAGGTTTGTCCCGAAGCTCGGGAATAATTTCATGGAGTTGAATCCAAAAGTCATTGGTGGAGAGGCTCCAATCTCTTTAAGTCTTTCCATCACTCAAGAATAATGACGTTTCCGACGACTGACTAGGGTCACTCATGCAAAAAGTTTTGAAGGTCCAAAGCATGTTGATGTTGGGTATTCCAAGTCGCGATTAGGGCTTCACATATCGCTTGCTAGAATAAACCAGATTTCTGGGGAGTAGAATAGAGTACTTTTTTGACTCTCTACTTTAATGCAATTGAATCCTAAGCAAAGCTTTTCCTTTGTCTCCAAATCCTCGACTACAACCATGGCTACAGAATTTTATTGTTTATACTTTATATTTTTGTCCAAAGGGAGATGGAATCCCAAGAGTGAACTAGAAATCAGTTCTAAATCTGGTCTTTTGTCTTCTCTATTCAAAGGATTAGTCCGGATTGCAGGGAAAGAGAGAGGGGGGGTTGCAAGGGAAAGGAGATGTCACGCTTGAACAGAGGCCATTGCGAGAATGTTTGAGCTCCTTTGTTGTGCGCTCCGGCCCGACCGGCTTCCCTACATTGAATTTGACAAGTGAGAAAGTCTGAGCTTTCTTGGACTTGGGGGCGTCAGCGGCTACGGCTGCGAGGGATGGGAAATCGCCGGAGATAGTGAGGGAGAAGAAGTGTGACGGTAGAGCGTCAAGGCTAGGTAGGTTATGTAAGATAACTAGTACCCAATGGTATTGATGTAATTTATCTAATCCAACGGTATATATTCGCTAGCATACCCAATTCCTGGGTAACTCGCTAGCATTCCTGTCCTTTTCCCTTATATGAATTTTTACTTTATGTGATTGTTTGTTTAAGATTCCCTTTCTTTTCAATATCATTTTAGGTTTTTGTTTCTATAGCTAACATCAATATTGATATTGGTAAAGAAACAGCTATATTGATATGAGGATTTTTGTACCAAGTAGATATTTGATATGGTATTAGCATAGGGTATATATGCAGTGTACAAAACCAATATCGTACCAAATAATTATATCAAACCGAATTGACACCCTAACTCCCGATGGTTTCTTTAAAAGTAAATTGTGATGCAGCTCACCAAGAGTAATTCACTTTGATGCCTTGGCTTCATCATTCATGATCACCATGGGACCTTCCGACTAGCAATTTCAGAGCCAAATTCATTTCAAACAATGATCCTTGAGAAAGTTCTTGTCGTCTGATTAGCTCTCTCTCTCTCTCTCTCTCTCTCTCTCTCTCTCTCTCTCTCTCTCTCTCTCTCTCTCTATATATATATATATATATATATATATGTCTACTCGAAGTTCAAGCTGAATTAAACAACATTGATCTCATCTACCTCATAAACAATATGTCAAACCTCCTCTGCTGGATGGTTCTCTAATCATTCAAGACATTCGACACTCGGTCGCTCATTTTACTGAATGTTCTTTTTTTTTATATTTTTACAAAAATTAATAATACTATTATTCCTCTAACCTGGAAGGCATTGTTGATAACATGTAAGACAATTTGATTAACTCTTACTCAAGGATTAAAGTATCGGTATCGGTCGCCGTATCGATCGGCCAAAATTAAGATACGTATCGGAGGGTATCGTATCGTATCGGAGATACACTAAGATACGCTAAAGATACACACATAAATGGATAGGAAACATTTTTTTAAACACTTTTGCATAAAGAATTTGTTAAAAAAAAGCTATTGATAACATGTATTATGCATAAACACTAAATTGAGGGTATCGTACTAAGAATTCAAGGTGTAGTTGTCCCATAAATGTAAAATCCTTGTTCCCAACCTTGATTTCCACTTTAGTTAGAGAGAAATATGGCTGACAGCAACTTTGGAACAAAAACCCTTCAAAAAATCGTTTTTTTCTGAAAAATTACCCATATTGGCCATTATATGACCGCAGCGCCGATACGTATCGATACTCACCGATACGTACCGATATATATATATCGATACTCACCGATACGTGCTGATATATACCGATACGTATCGATCGATACATACCGATACTCACCGATACGTACCAATACATACCAGAAACGTACATTTTACCTCAATTTTATATTTTTCATAGTCGTATCGAGGCATGTCGTATCGTATCGATGTGTATTAGTGGTGTATTGATGCATATCGATATGTATTGTAGGATATATATCGATACGAAATGATTTAAAAAATTCAATGTATCGTATCGGTGTGTATCGTATCGACCGACTAAATTTAAGATACGTATCAGAGGGTATCGTATCGGTATCGGTATCGGAGATACTTAAAACCATGCTCTTACTACATTATCTTTTTACCAAAAAAAAAAAAAAAAGGGAAAAAGGAAAAAAGAAAGAGGAAATCACATAGTAGCACTTTGGTGAGCTGGCATCACATTCTAGTGGCTAAGTGGGAAATATTGTGTTTGACTCAGAAGAGTATCTCCCCATTATGTTTGAAGCATCACTTTGCATAATGTTAGCTTCAACCCCCCCTCCCCCTAATCTCAAAATTTCCGATGTATTGTAGTTCTACACATCTACCTCATTCTTTCCTTGACCCATCTCATCAATTTGTTCAAAGCCTTTTTATTTGTATTAAATCCTCTTCACCGCATCCTCTTTTCATTGCCCTTACTATTTTAGTTTGAACGGCCCCTCATCAACTTTTAAGTAAATTATTTATTATTTATTGAAAAAAAAAGAACATTGCCAAGTTGGATAGCATACACTGATACCTTAGTGTGTCTATCTCTCCTCCTTCATATGAAGTGATATATTTATCTGTGTTTTTATTTTATTATTATTATTATAGAAGGAAGGGAGGAAGGGTGAAGTGATCCTAAAATAAGAAATTCATGATACCCCTACGAATATAAACAAGAAAAATTAAGCAAAGCCAAATCACATGACTATCTGTAAAGAGATGTAGAAGTAAAAGCAAATATAGAGGCAAATAGGGAGATCGTGTGTAGAAACGCAACTCTAAAACGATGCAAAAAATAATGAAAAAATAAGAATAAACAATACACACAGGTTTACGAGGTTCGGCAAGATTGCCTACGTCCTCGGTAAGATGAGATCCTACTTCACTATCAATGGAAAATAGGGTTATAGCGCTCGTTCTCACACCTCTCAGTATTTCTTGCATTACAGAGAAAGAAACTCTCACTACAAATATAAAGTGAAAAACCCTAATCCGAAAAGTACAAAACTATCCTTAAATAAAAAATTCGAGCTGGGGGCACACACCCCTGCTATGCAGGGGGCTCCTACCCCCCTTGCAACCCCCACTGCCCACTAATCGGCTAGTGGGACCACCGTCTTGCTTGTAGAGGCACCTGCACCAATACTCCTTGGATTAAACTGTGACGGAATACAAGACATCGTACACCAACAATGGTGTTGCTGGTACACTTGTCGGAAAAAAAAAGAAGGAAGATAAACAGGGACAGGTTGTCTGTGTGTTTTCAATAGCCTTATGAAATCTATTTTGTTTCAAATCTAATTTCTTCAATAAATTGAATATATTTTTGGGGGAGACGGTTCCCCATGATGTAAAATGTAAGAAGGAATTTACATATTACACCAATGGGGGTCTAGAAAATAATATCATCCACGTAAGGGCCTAGTTAACAATTTGGCTTTTCGAATTAAATAAAAAATTCTGACCGAATCGGAATTAAAAATAAAATTAGGTAAAAAATGCATTTTTTACTAATTTTATTTTAAAACGCAAATAATTCAGACCGAATCGAATTAAACCAAATTATTCAGTCCACTTAAACAGTATTAAAAAAAAAACAAAACGTCATATATGAAACCCACGGTACCCACCACCGAAATAGTTTTTTTTTTTTTTTTCATCTTCTTCCCCCCCAAATTTCCGCCTCCTTCTTCCCATCTTTTTTCTCCACCTAATTCTTCTGTAACAATCGTACGAATCTACTATTTGTTTCATTTCTTTCTCATAACTTCATCAGTTTATTCTAAGATAGGGGAGATATCAAGCCTTGATGGATAATTTGGGGTTTCGGGGGACCAGGACAGATTCATATCGCTGTATCGATCAATCTTCTTTTATATTTTTGCTTTACTTTTGAAAAATTAGTGTATCTTAGTGCAATATGGGTCTTGTGAACCCAAGCAAAAGGATAGTGAAAATTTTTTGTGGTCAATTTTTTTTTTTTTTTATTGTAGTTGTAATCTTGCTTTCACTGTTTTGGGGCATAATCTATTTCATGAGTAGCAATTGGATTACAATAACCATTGCTTCCATCGCTCAATGACAATTTTTTCATAGTTTTTTTACTTTATTGTATAAAGTAATTTGATCTTTCTAAGTATACAAATCAAGTTAATAACTTGATAAATAAAAAATATACAATAAACTATAAAAATAATATCCGAATTTTTTGCCCGACTTTTATATTTTTATTCGAATAATTCTCGAATTCGAATCCGACTCCGATTTTTATTTTGTCCGCTTTTTTGACCGAATCCTTAAATTAACCAATCAAATTTTTTCGAATAATTCTGCGCCCGAATAGTTTCCGAATCCGAATTTGCTAACTATGCGTGAGACCCACATTGTTATAAAAGGAGAAAAAACAAATGTCGGTGTGTATTGTTTATCATGTGAGAGTGATATTAGAATCTGCACAAGGGCGGCACATATTTTCTTTTTCATATTTTTTTTAGAGACTCAAAATATTTTTTTAATTACAACGTACTAGTGTCCATGACTACAAAATACTGGAAGACCAGTTTGAGTTGTATATGGTTTTGAAGAAAGAAGGGAAAGAATAGAATAATCTATAGTGCACCATGTCAATGGTATGTGAAAGTGGACACAAATGAATTAATAAGAAACTAAAATAGACTAGTTTTTTATATAATAACTATAATGGACTATCATTAAAAAAAAAATTTAATTAATTAATTAATAGTGTGATTTTAAAATGATTAAAAATTGAATGTTTTTGGTTGGGTTTAGCTTTTCAAAAGCATTTTATTAATTTAAGATAGTTTGGGCAACTTGAGGCATGAACAACAACAAAAACAAATCATCTTTAAACAATGTGGTTGCCCAAATGCACAATGTCCAAAAGGGCTTCTCTTAATAATTAAGTGGGCAATTAGATTTTGAATAAGGCCAGATCAGATACAATTTGTATGATATTAATTTAATTAGGTTTCTAAAGCAACTTCCATTTCAAAGGGGCCAAAATCATTGTTCATGGTCGATGCTTTTAAGAACTTAAATCTTCTTCTGTATATAGGTTTGGTAGCCTGACATGGACAATTGTAACCATGATTAGGTTGAACAAAGATACCAAGCTGTTGCAAGAAAGTTTTGTTTCTTGTTCCTTCTCCTTTGTAATATATATATATATATATATATATATATGTGTGTGTGTGTGTATTGCAAAATAGGCTTTGAGCTACCCTTGCCTGGGCCTGTTATGTATTGCATAGTAAATCTGTTTTTGCGGGATGAGGCTTAATTAGTTTTTCTCTAGGGAATAACATTCAATCTAACAATTGTCTAGTTCAGTTGGTGAGATCGTGTTGCGTTAAGCCCACACTTACCAGGAAGTCTCAAGTTCGAATTTGAGTTCTCCTGGCTATCACTCCCTCCCCCTCACCCTCACCCTCTCCCTCTCCCTCTCCCTCTCCCTCTCCCCTTTTCTATAGTGTACCGATCTAAAAAATTCCTTAAGCACATATGATAAGGGTTCTTTCAGTAATTAAATCATATAGTGAACTGAGAAAAATAACCTCATGATGCTTCTTCTTATTCCCACTGTGTTTGAAGCATACTAAATCATATAGCTCATCACATAGTAAATATCTTCTTGTTTTTGTGTAGGTTTAAGGAAATTAATGTTTACCAAAGTTTACAAGTTCTTATTGTAATAAATTTGTTAAGATTACTAGTGTATTAATTTTGTCACAAATGTATAGGACATCTCATCTTGCTAACACATCATGTGGACCTCATTCACTCATAGCAATTTGATGTCAAATAGACCATCAGATTGGTTGTTTTATCATTTACCCAAAAAAAAACTCGGATAAAACTATGATTTTTTCCAAATTCACCAACCTTAATTTCCATCTCACTCCTCCTATCATTGAAACATTTTAACGGCTTATCACAAAACCAGTGGGAATTGTTCTGTGGTGCCTTTATCATGAAGATTGGCTTGAAAAGATCTTCACATATTGGAAACTAGCTAGTTTGGTAAATGAGAAAGGTGGATATGCTTCAGCAGTGATGGCTCTTATAATCATGCTATGATCGATATTCTCCTTCCTCAAGGTGCTTTGAAGGCATGAAGGGGGTGTGGAAATTGTTATTTGATTATTTAATTAATTTATTAAAACACCATATATTTTTATCGGAAAAGAATCTCAAATTTGATGGAGTATTATTTCCCTCTTGCATGGATTCTTTAGGATTACCTCTGCTGCCAACCATGTGGTCCGATATGAATAATACCATTCTTCATATCGCTATTATTGTGGTGTGTAGGTTCTACCTCATCTCATGAGAATCCCTATCTATTATTTATATATAAAGAAAACCTTTACGAAGCTTCAGGAGAATAATTATGCTAGGGATTCTTTAAGCTTATTAAAAATTTAGAAAAACAAAAAGTAGAGGGATTGTTACAATACTTGACTGTAGTTTTTCACCACACACAAATTGTCTAGTAAGAAGAAGGGTTTATTGAAGAGAGAGAAAAAGAGAATCAACAAGTAGACACAAGAGGGTACATAAAAATATACACCAGCGTGGCAGCGGGGTTGCAATCCTTTTCCTATTAGAAAAAATAAATATGAAGAAGTGATGCAATGATGGGAAATTGGGAATATCCGATCAGAAAGTGTAGTATATGGCATCACAAACCAGATGATTTGGTTTATCAAAAAGATTTAAAAAAAAAAATTGATCTTATACTTTCTCCTTAATTAATTTATTTATTTAGTTATTGGTAAGTGATAGTCTAACGAACAATTATAAAATCCACATGAGTGTGCTCCATCAATACGTAACATCCCTTTAACCCTAACATGTGAACGTCACTTATCAATTAAAATATTAAAAAAACAAGTGGAGAAACGCCCTTTTACTTAAAAGTTCCTTTCTGGTTAAAAGAGTAGACAATTTGTGATTTTGGAAGATTGTCCTTTAAGCTTTGTTTTATCCACTTCCAAACGTAGAGGTCGGTATGAGGAAGATGGTTTCTCACGTTTCTCCACATTAAGATGTTAAAATGTTAAAAAAATTTAACATGGAAAGATTTATTTATTTTCTTGGCTATCTTTTAATAATATTGTAAAATATATGAGAAGAACAATGGAGGTGACCTTAACTTTTTTTTTTTTTCCTTGCCACTTGGTAATATATGATTAATCGAGTAATTCCAATTAATAATTGAACTAATCCAATACCATACAAACTTAAGGGATAGCTCAGTTGAAAAAGATCAACACCTCACAATTGAGAGATCATTAATAAATGAAAAGGGCACTATATATATGAATCAACTTTCAAATTTCATGGGCCAACTAATATAATATATCCAATAATAGAGATGCTCTCTAGAGTGATCTATATATCAAGAAAAACTTTAAATAATTATTAAAAAAAAAAATTCTATTTCATCAACTAATTAATGTGTCTGTGGTTTAGAGTAATAAAACATATAAATGGAATAATTATTTCTCTATGTAGTACGAAGTGTTTGAAATATCATCAAACTTATGATTATGTCTCATCCAACTCCACAGAACAATGTCTTATGTCCCCATTTATATTATTCTTTAAAACTTGTGACAAATCAAACCTAAGATAATTATATTTTTCTATATCTACCAAAGAAGAAGCCAAAGCAAGTATGAGAGAAACACTTGATCTAATGCATCTATTTGTGACATGTGAAAAACTAATGTGACCACTCTAAACTTTGGATAGAGATAATATGGTCGGATTAACCACACATCAAATTTCAAAGCCTAATTCAATCAACTATCTTCCTGTGTATTGACATGCATCCCATGCAATTCCAAACACATCTATTAATACACCAACTACTATCGGACCTCTCCTTATCTTTTGATACTTTGTTTTACATATCACTCGGTAAACTTTTTTGGATGAAACTTAACATGTGAGTGGGTAAGGGAACAAGAGATCTACCTATCCAAAATAACACTATCTAACCTACCATATGGCATATTTAAGTGTGTAGATCAATTAAGAATTTGTTCTAGTCAGCCTCCCTATGAAATCCCACGTTAAAAAATAAAAACTAAAACCCATTTTCAGAGATTATGTTGAATTGTTGGACTGCCCAGGTAATCCATCTTTACCGGCCATTCAAACTCAACTAGGCAGGCTTCAGTAATAGTGGCTTAGAAATTTGAGTCAATTAATCTACTGTCATGGTATGTAACCTAGATAAAGGCCCAGCCTCTCCAACCATGTATACTAGCCCAATTAATTATAATAGCTATGTGTTGTACATAAATTTTCTTTCCCTTTCCGTTCATCTTCTTCTTTTCTTTTTCCTTTTTTTTATATAAATCAAAATGTCAAATACAACAATTTCAAGCAGGGGATTATAGTTTCTTCAATCTTATCTCATCCTTTGGTTTTCTTGGTAGGAAGAAAACGAGAATTACTATGTTGTCATATAGCAACAATCAAAGGTGACCTTAAAAAAATAACAAGTCTTCATGACAACATATTCACAGATTCCACTATGGTATACCAAACCTTTTTTTTTTTTTTGTTAGAAAAAACAACCATTGAAGCCATAGCAATTATCACATATCTTTCCCAAAATTTTCCTTTATTATTATTATTATTATTTTTCCTTATTGCAAGAAAGGGAGATCCTTGCACATTTGCAAATATTATATAAATTTATATGCTTTCCTAAAACATGTATTAGCAGTGTTTCTTAATGAACTTAGAGAGAGAAAAAATTTTAGGAATTTCAAAATGTATATTAAGCTAGATGAGGAGCACTGCACATTTGCAACTTTCGTAAAAGACAAAATTATTGAGCTAATTTTGATCGTTTAATAAGGTTAGCATCTCTTTAAGAAAAGAAATACAAAACCAAGTAATAAAGGCAGCCAATTTTATCGATTTGGAATATTGTGTAAGTGCTTTGCTTCTTGGGACGGTTCTTTCGAAATAAGGTACTGCTTGTTGCTTAAGTGATTTCTCAATAAAAATGGGTTGTGCAAAAAGATGAACTAGTAGAGTGGATTAACAGGTACAGATGAAGCCAAGTTTTTTTTGTTATTTTTTGTATTGGAGGCCAAAGGTAAAGGCAATATATGTTTCATTAAGGGTGTCAATTTGGTGATACCGGATACCGATATCAAAATCATAATAAATTATTGTATCGAAGGAGATTTGGTACAATTACAATTGTCTTTATTAGAGCAAAAGTGAATTATATTATATCACACGGAATAATTAAAAAAAAATAAAAAATAAAAAATAAACATAGAGGGTAGAATTGTAACCATAGAACATAACCCTGATCGAAATGCTTACATTTGTCTCATACACTATGAGGATATTGAGAAGAGATAAATTTTACATCCTAGAGAGGCTATAATTGGAAATTCCATTCTTTATCGTACAAAAGTTTCTATGAAAATGAAAAATGCAATAAAATGTGACCGAAAAAGTAAAATATATAAAGTAATAGATATTTAGTGGTGTTGTAGTATAAGGATGTTATAGATGATATAAAAAATGGTAGTTGGTAGACAATATCTATTTAGTACATAAAAGTTCAAAGAATTTTTTATAGGCACACATTTCTTCCTCTTGTTTTGAAAAGTAATAATGAAGAAATAAAACTCAAACTAAACTCCATAACAATCTCTTACATGTTACTGAAAACAACAATAGGGGTTTCTAATGCAAACTATTATTCATTTTCATAATAAATTTTGTTTCTTTCCTCCCCTTCTCCCGATTTTAACTATAACATAGAAATAATGAGGTTGGTCCCATTCCTTGGCCATTTCTTGATTGGTTTCGTTTTCTTTGTTGTCATAAAATTTTAAATGGCTATTCAATCAATTGTAGAGAATTGAGGGTTCATTATTCAATAAACAAGCATTAATATTTGGTGGCAAGCCATTTTCAATATTTCAACAAAAACTTTGTAATAACCTTCTGGTTCTTGCATGTTTTCATCTCATCCATTGAAATCAAATGTATCAAATCATGTCTGTATACTATTGAATTTATGACATAGAAATACATTCGTTACTCTTAGATATCAAGGCAATTTTTTTTTACAAAAAAAAAAAAAAAAAAGACAATTTGAAAATTGTTGTTTTTAGTTATTACTCTAGATTGTTATAATCCTATGACATTCAAGTAAAGAGGTAAGTATCTACACCTTAGAATTCAAATAAATTTTAACTTTTTTTTTTTTTTGTACTTTTAGTATAACATACTCAAGTTCTTTTTATGAAGGTAATATATTGTCATTTCACATATGTAATTGAAAAGAATATGAAACAATAACAACTCCTAGAAATGACAAGGATAAGTACACCTTCAAATGATTTAGAGAACATTTGTATACCCTTGACTTAAAAGAATTTTTTAGGATAAGATAACCAACAAACAAAAGAATATTACATGTTTTAAATTTAAATACACTTTTTTTGGGGGTGGGGGGAGTGGAGAATGGAGGGATGTAAAATGTGCTAAATACACTTATAGAGGTGTTTTGTTACATAGTCCTTTTATTTTAAATGAGAAAGAACAACAAATGCAAGAGAATATAAATCCAATTTAATTGCAATGCTTCAACCTTTATCCCAAGAACAAAAGTAAACAACTTTGTCACCTCTCAAGCCCTTTTACTATTTCGAGTTTAAGAAGTCAACATTTTAGTTCGGTGGAATATTAAAATTGAAGAGTCATGACTCATGGTTAACCATGTGACTAATGATAGGCCTAAGATTTGACATGTGATTATATAGAAGGTAAAAAAATCCAATACATGTCAACATATAGGAGCTACCTATTCTATCCAATAGTTTTGACTTTTGATGGGTTATACCATTCATCCTCATGGGACTGATACAATATTATTTATTTATTTATTTTTATGATAATAATATTAGGGTCTGGCATTCACTACTTATGGTTATCTCTATTTACTTTAGAAAAAAAACTATTGATTGATTAAGATTTTCTTTTTTTTTCAAAAAAAACTAAGGTATATTTTCCCCATCTCATATATAATAAATTATGACACACATATTTGGAAACTGGATGACTTCTTCAACTAATTTGATCAAAACATGAATTAAGCCAATATATAGTGGAAAATAGACAAATATTTCCTTAATGACATAAGAAAGTTAGGTTGCCTATACAAACTCTATATATTTTCTAAAATTCGTAAATCATAAATTCTCTCCATTAGGTATTTTCAGCAAAAATAGATTTATCATGTTTTGCAATAACATTTTGATGATTCATTAATAATTCAACTTTGAATAGTCTGATCAACTGTCATATAATACATGAAAAAACATTCAAGAAAAGATTTAATACATAGGGGACTATAGGGCCCAAAACTTATCATGATCAATTCAATAAGTATCCTACCTATATATATATATATATATATATTCAATTGTAGAATTGGAAACCCTACAAGATGCAAAGCTGAAATTAGGCATAGGTCTGATTTGATGTGATCCAACCACCAGTCCAATCTAGCATAATTTTCATGACATCAGCCACTAGGTTAGACCGGTGTTTACATAGTTGTTTTTATTTATGACGTAGATATGTTATTTCATAGGATGAAAAGAAGAGATATACAAACAAGAAACCTTAATATAAGCTACAATATTGAATTACTTTTTTTTTTGGTAGTTAAGTCTCAAGGTGAGTAAAACCCATGACCTCTTAATTTTTAGGTTGGTCTTTGCCAATTGAGTAAAGGGTTACTTCAATGACGTTTCTTATGTAGTCTTTTTCAACTATTGTGTTGAAAGGCTTCTAGATAACTTTGGTGGGTATTGCTCCAATGTATGAGGAAAGCTTTAAACCCTTAAAACTATGTTTTTCTCCAAGAAATAAGAAAACAGTAAATATGTACCTATTAAAGGCTAAATTTCTCATTAATGTATAAATAAAAACATTTCATTTTAATTCTTTTTTATCATCTAGTTGGTCACGATAATGAATCCTCTAGAAGTATGGTCGTCTAGACATACATGTGAGATCTAAAACATGTCTCTGTTTATTCATATATACTCATTTTTATCCTTTATCCTTTAAACAACATAAAATAGGTCAAGTGCTAGATCTTTACATGCACATGTACGCT
Organism: Macadamia integrifolia; assembly: GCF_013358625.1. Lineage (NCBI taxonomy): Eukaryota > Viridiplantae > Streptophyta > Magnoliopsida > Proteales > Proteaceae > Macadamia > Macadamia integrifolia. Next base: position 43,968,336 of record NC_056558.1, on the reverse strand, counting down.
AAGATGAACCTACATATAGAGGAGATCCAATTTGGTTGATCAGAATTCTTATATCCATTAAAATGTTGTAAGCCCAGATCTAACTAGACACACACGATTATTCTATCCCCTTCTCACTCACAATGGGGACCGAAGTTACATGTATTATTCGCTTTCTTAAATTAACTTATTCCTATAAAAGGAAAAGAATTACACATTGAATAACTCATAAATCTTTCTACCAAAATGATATATCACGGTGCAGATTGAACTAGAATCTCAAACATTAGAAACGTTTTTTGTTTTTTTTTGTTTATGTTATAACCAATATAATTACTATTCTATAAAAAATATATATATAATTACTAATTATTATTATTATTATTATTTTGCTAAACATAATTACTGATTACTCAGTTTGCCCAAAATAGACAATTTCTTTTTTCAAAGTTAAAATAAAATAAAAGAGAGAGAGAGAGAGAGAGAGAAAAGGAAAAAGCCACCTCTGAAATCCAAAACACTATAAAAGGGACCGAAAAGGTCGGAATGCAAGCATCATCGTGCGCCCAGAATTCCTCTTTTCTTTCGCTCTTCCTGTGTCCTGCTGCCTCGTTCTTCTGATCTGCTACGAAACTCTTTGATTTTGCTGAGAAAACCTAAAGATCTTGATTCGCGACCTTTGATTTAATGGGAAAGTTCGGATTTTTCAGCTAGAATTGCATATTTGAGGCCTAATTCGCCGATTTCCCGGCGAAGTTTACCGAACAACGAGATCGGTGCGTCCGTTGTTGTGTTTATACGTATGAGCTGGTTCGTTAACCTGGGGATTTCTTCGAATTCAAATCACTTCATCACTTGTCTTCTGATTTTTATTCTTCATTATTCACCTCAATTACCTCCTTCGTTGTTTAAATTTGAGAAACCGTTGAACTCTAGCTTTAATCATCTTAATCGTCAAAGATCATCTCAATATGGAGTCCAGAGACCAAAGTAATCGTCAAATGGAGAGAGGTTTGTGGAATTAATTTAATTTTTCTCTCTTATCTCTGTTTCACTTTCATCAATCTGAAGCTTGATCCCTGGAAAATCTAGCTCTTAAATTAGGTTCTCCTTCCCTTCGGAGAAAGTAATTTAAAATCTGAACTTTAATCAGTGTTCCTTATTCTGGGACCTCTGGGCTGGTTGATGTTTTGATGTAATTGGTTTACCGTGGATCTTATTGTTAACGCCTTTTACCTTCTTGTTTATACTGTTCTAGTGGATAATACGACATGACGAGTAATGACATGCTTGCATACATTCATTGTGAGATCAACATACTAAGTAGATGCCCATTGGGATGCATTCAGAAAAATATTTGCATACATAGGTGGATGCACTACCATCCACATAGTTTAGCATGATTTTCTATATACATACATCATGATGTTCTGCATATATTACTGATGGCAGTGGCCTAAGGTATAAGATAGCCCTGTATAGTGGATGATGTAATTGGAACATAGAGAAGATGACAATGGTTTCTGAGTCAATTGAATACAGAGCTTTGTTTTTTACACAGAAGAAGAAAGTAATAACAGATAAATTAAAACAAAAGGCCAGTGTTTTGTCACTTTTAGTACTCAAAACACATGACCAAAAAAAAAATTGTTTTTCATAAACATGTTGGATTTCTTAAAGAAATTTGCAGTACTTATTTATTTCTAAATTCCAAGAAAGACATGAGTACCCAATAAAAGATATTTGGTGAGTTAAAAGCCTAAAATCTGTTCTTATATTTTTTTAATAGTCTTATAAATTCTTACAAGAAACTTACAAAATTTATTGAAATTTTAATTTTAGAGTTTAATTATTTAAATTCTCAGCTTCCTAAATTTGACATGGATTTGATTTTTTAACCAAATATTTGATTTTAGATATTGAAGCATTTAACTGTTTTGTGTTTATATTTTTCAAAGTTCCTCTGAATCTAATTTTTAGTACTTTGTGGTTTTTGTTTGAGTGCTTCTTTTACATCAATCTTGGCACTCACTCTTTTTCTTGTTCTTAAATTTTTGGTGGGAGAAATAGAAATTCTAGTGCTTCATTTATAAAGCATGACCACAAGGCATCTATCCATGGGAACAAACAATCACAAGTTTAGATGTAGAAGCGTTTAACAATTTCGGGTTTGTTTTAAACCAAAAACCTTGGAAACAGCATCTCTTGCGAAGCAGGGGGTAAGACTGTACATTTGCCCCTCCCAGACCATGCGGTTGCGGGAGCCTCACGCACTTGGTTCCTCTTTTTTTTTTTTACTCAAATACCTCTGAATTTCGTTTTTTAAAATATTGTGTGTTTTCCTTTGAGTTAATGTTTCCATGCACACATCGACCTGTTATTAATATTCATCAATATTTCACCTCACCTTCTAGTGTCTTAAGTTCAACTGTTTTGTCTTCTTGTAGCTTCTTGTTACTCAAATGCTGGGGGAAGGCAATCCCGCTCGCCTTCTGTCATTGTTATAGGAGGTGGATTTGCTGGCATTGCAGCTGCTCGTGCTCTTCATGATGCCTCTTTTCAGGTTAAACTAACAACCTGCATCATGCTCTTCTTGTTCTCACTTCAACTTTGCGAATTGCATACATGTAGTTTGGAATTGTTGTGCTCTTTCTTATAAACCTTATCCTACTTCTCTTGCAGGTTGTCCTCCTGGAATCAAGGGATCGAATTGGTGGTCGGGTGTATACTGACTACTCTTTTGGTTTTCCTGTCGACATGGGTGCATCATGGTATTTTTCATTTCTTCTTATTTTCTTAGTGAAAGATCACTTCTTTTGATCTAAAATGTGGAAACCACCTATCAGTTCTGAAAAAAATGCATTTCTTCCATCATATTCCAGGTTGCATGGTGTTTGCAAAGAGAATCCCTTGGCACCAATCATTGGAAGATTGGGGTTACCTCTCTACCGTACTAGTGGTGATAACTCTGTGCTATATGACCATGATTTGGAAAGGTAAGAACTTTGATCCTGTTTGTTGTCAATATCTTATGTTTTATGACTTTATGCTAGATTTGCATGTAGTAGAGTTGGACAGCCTCTTTGAGCCCATGCAAATCAAATTTTCTTAGCTATCCATTAATAGAGTTTTTCTTTTCCTGATCCAATTTTGAGATGGTTAGGATCTGCCATCAGATTGTTTTTTGACTTTACAGTTTCTACTGCTCTGTTTTTTGACTTTACAGTTTCTACTGCTCTGTTTTTGGTCTACCCACTGAGTGTTCTACTCTTGTGTGTTTATCATGTGGATGGTAGATTAGGATGGATCTTGGAATTTTATGCTCCATAGGACTAGACAATGACAGTCATGGATGAAGTGGATGGTTTCTCATGTGTGTTAGCCTGTAATTTCTCATTGTTCCTTTGCTCTGGTTTAAACTTCTCATGGTTCTATTTTGCAGCTATGCACTCTTTGATATGGATGGGAATCAAGTTCCACAAGATTTAGTGACCAAGGTTGGCCTGGCATTTGAGAGCATTTTAAGTGAGGTATGTCTTTTTATCCTTTCATCAACTGCCAATATGCTGCTTGTTTTATGTGCATGCTAGCAAAAAAATATATGTTCCTTAATTAGTGGTTTCCTGAGGTTTTATTTTTATTAAGTTGAATTTTGTGTGACCTCTACTAGTAGTTGGTGGGTGGTATTATATTCCTTTGTTACTTGATTCCATGAGCTCCCATTGTGAAGGGGTCAAGGGGCTATGGAACCAAAGGGTCCCTCATTTGTGTCACTTGATATGAAATGCTTCATAAGGGCAGTGACTCCCTCAAATGAGGATTATTATTCCTCCCATTTAATTGAGAAAACACTGTTGCCTTTTTGTTGTGTTATTCTTAATGGCTATTTTCTGAGTTACTGCCGTTTAATGATTGTAGACGGATAAAGTAAGACAGGAGCACAGTGAAGATATGTCTATACTCCGTGCGCTTGGTATTGTTTTTGAAAGGAGGCCAGATCTCAGGTTTGTGGATACACATTCTTATGCTTATCCATTGTTTATCAAAGTTTGTTTTATTATAATATTCAAGTCTTCAGAATTTTTAACTGCAAGTTTGATTGCAGGCTAGAAGGGCTTCCCTATAAGGTACTACAGTGGTACTTATGTAGGATGGAAGGTTGGTTTGCTGCTGATGCAGATACTATCTCACTTAGATGTTGGGATCAGGTATGTCATTTCTTTTTTATCAAGATCTTCCATTTGTTATTTAAAAAAAAAAAAGATAATCTTGCATTCTAACAACTTGATGGATTAGATAAAAATTCAAATACTGTCCATGTTGCTAAACAGTAATTTCCACCGTAACATTTTAGTCTTATATCATCTTTGATTAATGAGAGAGAGGACATTTCTCCAATTATTATTGCTTCTGCTTTTGTATTTCATTTTTTAAGATAGATATGAAAGAAATTCTTATTGCTTCTGCCTTTGATATTTACTCAAGGATCTGTTTTTAGGATTGAAGTTCGATTTGTTCTGCACATATTATCTTATATTTTCTTTTTTTAATTCTCATCTTATATTGTTCAGAATCTAATGACTTATTGGATGATCTGCAGACCAAATTAAACAAAAAACATTATGATTATCCTCTAAATGAATGCCACTTCCTAAATTAGCAAAACAACAGGCTACTGTGCTTCTCTGACTAAATTTCATGTAGCGACTCTTATCTCTTGCATCTTTTGGATCAAGTAATCCTTGTAATAATTTTGAATTTATCTTGAATTTATTAATTAATTCTAGTTTCCAAACCTCATCTTAGTTATACTAATGCCTTTCAAGATTGTCTGGCTGGCTTATTGTACTGGTGAAGTCTGTCCAGTTTGCTGAAGTATTTATTGGGATTTACTCAACATTCTGTGATTGCATGTACACTTGTGCACACTTGAGGAGTTCTTAATGTGAGTAAATATCTGCATTTCATGTTGATTATTTCTCTCTCTTTTTTTCCCCCCACCTTACAGGAAGAACTTCTCCCTGGAGGTCATGGGCTTATGGTCCGTGGTTATCTCCCTGTTATAAATACTCTTGCCAAAGGATTGGACATACGTTTGAACCAAAGGTATATATTTGGAAGTTCACTTGATTTCTTGATTTTGCAGCATTTTTGATGTAGTTAGCATCATCTTACCCTAATTCTACTTTCAGGGTCACAAAAATTTCCCGTCGGTACAATGGAGTGAAAGTTACGGTTGAGGATGGAAGAACATTTGTAGCAGATGCAGCTGTTATTGCTGTTCCCCTTGGTGTTCTGAAAGCCAAAACCATAAAGTTTGAGCCAAAACTACCCGATTGGAAAGAAGATGCCATTGCAAACCTTGGTGTTGGGATAGAGAACAAGATAGCTTTGCACTTTGAAAAGATTTTCTGGCCTAATGTGGAGTTCCTGGGTGTGGTTGCTTCAACTTCTTATGAATGCAGCTACTTCCTAAACCTCCACAAAGCAACTGGGCATCCTGTCCTTGTTTATATGCCTGCAGGTCAACTCGCCCAAGACATCGGGAAGATGTCAGATGAGGCTGCTGCTAATTTTGCTTTTATGCAACTTAAGAAGATCCTTCCTGATGCTTCTGAGCCGGTAAACTATTTGAGTCTACCCTCCACCATTTGAGTCTTTTCTGTCAACAGCGGTTAATGAATTTCATGGTCTAGAACATTGATCTTCTACCTCTAGCATCCATGCCCCTTCCCAACAATGCGATTTAACCTCCTTTGACTAGGTCACAGGCCACCTTCTATGGTCTAAAAAATTACAACAAACAAGGTGGTTAGAGACTCAGGACCAGACTGTTTATTTATATCGATCAAATTGTGGTCTTAGTTCATGTTGTGAATTGTAAAGCAGCAGGTTCTTTGGATAGTTTCGTAAAATGGGAAACCGACATACGGTGAGGGTTAAATTATTGCTACTGTAAATGTAGACTGACTGACTGACTGATGATGATGGTCAGTGAGATCATTACTCCATTTGGCTTTTCTCTGCCATGGCAAAAATTTTAAATGATATATTTTAGTTGTTAACCCCTTCCTCCTTTGTTCTCTTCTGTTGTGGGGCTTGGTTGGTCCTCAATAATGTTGGGGCCATCTTCACGACTGAGGAGCAAGTTACAGGTACTTCTGGCTAGCCTCCACTTCCCTCATTAAGATCCCCAGACAGCTTTCTCAGCTTGTGCATTTAGCTATTGGCATTTATGAGTATGGTGGTGCAACCTTTGAGTAATAATTCTAACTCCGATTTGTTTCCTTTTGCAGATTCAGTTCCTCGTTTCTCACTGGGGAACAGATGTTAACTCACTTGGCTCCTACAGCTATGATTTAGTTGGAAAATCACACAGCTTGTATGAGAGGCTACGAATTCCTGTAGACAATCTATTCTTTGCTGGGGAGGCAACAAGTATGAACTATCCAGGGTCTGTGCATGGAGCATACTCCACCGGACTGATGGCTGCTGAAGACTGTAGAATGCGTGTCCTGGAACGATATGGAGAGTTGGATCTGTTCAACCCAGCCATGGACGAGGAGGATTTGTCGGTGCCTTTGCTAATCTCTCGCATATAGCCATCGCCAACCCTCTTATACCTAATCTATGTTGACATTGGATTGGCTAACACAGTAATTACCATTCGATTGGGTGCCTGGGAAACGTAGGAAAATAACCCCTTTTTCTTGGATTTCTCAAGCATATGGGGTAATGTGTATGGTCCTTTCCTCGATGTAACATAGCTTAGTTAGAACTGTATGACAGTTAATTTATTTATGTTCTATTGTAGTTTGCTAAAGAGGGTGAGACTAGGATTCCAATACATTCATAATATATATAGATATATTTCAAAATTGTAGCTCTCACTTGTCTGAAAACATACGTTGAGACTGGTTGAGAATGACAATGGTATACGGACGATAAATAAAATTAGTTTGTAATACATCAGCTCTCTCTTTCTTCCCCATTTTCTATTTGGTTTTGTGGTTTTGGTGTCCTTATCAACATTAGTTATCTTAAATATCCCTTGAAGTGAGCAATTAAAAAAAAAATAGTGCTTAAAATGTGTTTGAAATTTTTTTCCACGTGTTTTAATTGACTGAGTATAACCAGATTCGGTGAAATGCTAGAATCAAGTCTTTGTTTTGCACATCCCAGCTGGAGCCAGTGGGCAAATGTGTTATCTTGTCAATATATACTATGACTTGTTATATATTTCACTTGATTTATCAATCTAGCAATACACTTCTTAGGAGGTTTGAGATGTAGTCATAAATGTACATGTTGGGTAATTGTATTATAATTTCTTACAAAAATAAAATAAATTGCAATACAAAGTTTTTGCAGTAAAAACTATGATGTTGCAGTGTTGATCCTTAGCTGAAATGAGATGAGAAAAACTTGAAATAGATGTTGAATCACCACCACAGCAACTGAAGAAGCTTCGATCAGAATTGAAGTTGAGTCATACTTGTAGTACTACATTTAAGGTAATTGATGCCCTCTACTGCTAAGAGTTGTTCTGCATCTCTACCTCCAAGATAAAACAACATTCCATTAGAAGATGAGACAGTTCTTCTAATCCCTTCTAGGAACAAAAAGCTACAACACAGCAGCCCCTTCTAACCTTACAGAAGACTTAGAGAAAATAGAAGAAAGAGAAAGACTTGTATAGTTGCAAAGAGTAGAAATATATGGAGTGTCAATGTGTGATATGTATGTCTCTGCAAGGTATTTGGTTGGATTTATATAGACCAAAAATCAACCCTTGCACTCTCTTGGATTCTCCAAGAGTAACCGCCAACTAATGGCAAGTTAATTGGAGAATAATGTCATATAGACATGAATTGAGAATTAATTCAATAAATCGAATTAATCCCAATCTCTTTCCCTTGAAAAAAAAAATCTAACCTATGGTAATTAGAAAGTTTCACCCAAAAAAAAAAAGAAAGGAATAGTTAGAAAGTGGGAATGGTGCGAAAAATGATTTAATTGTGATAAATTGTGGTAAATTTGATAATGACTATAGTTGTTTACGGAAAAAAAAGAAGAAGAGAGAGATCATCACCACAGTTATAAAAGATGTTGAAATTGGAAACTTTACCCATTCAAACAGCATAATAATTATGATTCCAGGTTTTATTGATGGGTTAGTATAGTACCTACCATTCAGTTTTTTTTTTTTTTTTCCAACCTCCTAATTTTTTTTATTTCATTTTGTTTTTGAAATTACTGGATAAGCGAGAGCTATAATATGGGCTCATCTCTAGTGTGTGTCCAAAATTGCATCTCTCCACAAATCTGAAATTATACTTTTATTACAACTTTCACATTGGCCTTTTCTTATTTTTCTCTCAGACTTATCATGTTTTATTTGGAAAATTAATAAATAA
>NC_056558.1:43956920-43959920 GCF_013358625.1 Macadamia integrifolia | reverse complement strand
AAAAAAAAAAAAAAATGAATAGTTAGAAAGTGGGAATGGTGCGAAAAATGGTTTAATTGTGATAAATTGTGGTAAATTTGATAATGACTATAGTTGTTTACAGAAAAAAATAAAAATAAAAAAGAAGAAGAGAGAGATCATCACCACAGTTATAAAAGATGTTCTCTCAGACTTATCATGTTTTATTTGGAAAATTAATAAATAACTTCATCATTTTGTTTTTTAAATATTACCCCTCGCAAAAATCTGAGATAGCTAATGCGTAATATCTTAGGTAAGTCATATCTTCATCCTATATTACTCTCTAAACATCGTTATTTACCACTATTGATACAAGTTTTGTCCGTGACATTGGATGAGTGGACTAAGATTGAGTCTATGATTGAATTTGGCTGGAATTCTTTTACTAATAAAATACATGAAGCTTTTATTCTTGAAGTATGGTCAAAGCCTATACTGGATTTCAATCATTAGGAATGCAAGAAGATTATTAAGTCTCTAAATTTTGATCTATCCGTATGCATCTTCATGTGTGACGTTATTGTGCATGTGATGGTTTCATTTTGAACCTAGAAAAGAATCATGATTAACCTCTTTTCGCTATTGAAAGTGCTAATACATCTATCAAAAGAAAAAAAAAAGGTGCAAATAAATGTGAGCCTCTACACATTGTGAGTTTCATGAACTAGCACTCCATCCGCCAAAGAGTCATCCAAATAATTAAGACAAATGACAATTACCATGGAATTGACATGTTTTTGGAACATGCAAATGGTCAATTTTGAGAGTTCCTTATCTAATGTTGATTGGATTGGCTACATCTTTGTAATGCTCAAAAAACATGGTTACCTAGCCAGCGAAAAAAATTTCTTTTATATTCTTTTAATTATTTAATAAAAACCATTTGTATGTTGAGGAACACATGAAAGTTAATGTAGTTGTACATGAATCTTGAATATTTAAATTTGCATGACATCACTTGAAGTTGAGGATGCTAATTGATGGTTATAGTGTCTTATCTTACTATTTCTCTGCTATAAGCACTATCAGAACACTTTGAAATTTCGTAAAATCCATTCCTTTGTGGGTGAGTTGGTAGTCCCATGTAATTAGGGGGAGGCCCAATATATTTGGATTCGTAAGTCTTATTAGTAAGCCGACTATCTAATCCTAAAGAGTGCCAAAGGTGGCACTCTGTCTAACCAAGTTAGGACTTAGGATTTAGAATCAGCGCAAGCAACATAGATTTATTGTTAAGATCACCAAAAGGATCACTGCTTTTATGATGGTCTAATTATCGAATCCAGGAATTATTGAAACCTACTTTATGAATCTATAGGTACGACACTATATACTCATTTAAATGCAATGTAAGTCGTCAAAGGTGATTATTATAATAATTTTATGTCTTAATGTCATTGTACTAAGCAAGTTATATATATTCATGCTTACTATGTATATATGTGATTCTAACTTTTTTTTCTCCCTCTTTCTAATAGATGTGTATCAGCATTTGTTACATATAAAAGAAGGCCTAGTGGAGAAACGAAGCTGCCAACTTTCACAATTTATATATTTTTTTCGTTTTTTGAAACTTGTACAAGAATTAAAAATCACATTTGATTTTATTTTTAAAAATGTAAATATTTGGTTATATATATATTAATTCAAATGAAAACTCTTAATGTGTGCTTAAAGTTTTCTAAACACACTACATGTAATCTAACAGAATCTAGGAAAATGCGAAAAATATGCTCAGCCCCATTAACAGCTGTTTGCAGCGGTAGTAAACCATTATTAAAAAGCATATGTAAAAAATCTTTGGAGACAGTAATAACAACGTAGAAGCTTTAGTGGAATCAATGCAATAGCTAAATGTGTGCAATATCGATCAGTCATAAACAACATAACATGAAAAAAACAAAAGCTCTACCCTCCCTCTCTATCGAAGGGATGGAAGGGCAGAGGCCTTGGTGTCTCCTCCAAATTAAGGCCTCACAATCGCTAGTCAATTTGCTTTTCTCTCATGCCTAGCGGTAGTTTCCCACCTTGAAAAGATTGACCCTTTCAAAGTTGTTCCTAACTACAGGCAGTTGTTTCCCACTATGAAAAGATTGACTCTTCAGAAGTGGTTCCTAACCACCACTAAAGGTCTCTTCTATTACTCTTTCTTTGTATGTAACAATAGTAAGGAACTGTTTCAAAACAAGCTCAAGAGGCAGTTTATGCCACTAAAGAACGTACAATAAAAGATCCCACCCAATAGTAAGAAATGCTTCTAATGCTTTGTGACACGACATATAGAAGCGGCAATGGTGTTTGTAAGTACCATCTCTAAATCCTTTATCGGGTGGTTTGTAGAGCTGGGTGAGGAGAGGGAGTGTGGGGCAGGATTGCAAGGCAGGAGCAAGGTGAGAGTGGTAAGGGGTTGGGTCGGGAGGAAAAGGGGATGCGTGGGGTTACTTTCCAGTCTTGCTCGTAGTGGAAGGAGGAAGATGAGGACGAGAGTGAAGTCCAACACAGAAAACAACCAGGCATAGGCAAGTGCAAAAAGACCACGCTGCCCCTCTCCTATGTGCGCTTAAGATGCTCTCTCATATGCTCTCATTGGCTTGCATGTCTGGCATTTCCTATACTAGGCTGGTAGGGTTATTTCACCCAAAAAATATATAAGAAAGAGAGGTGATGAATCGGTTAAGAGGTTGAAAGGAGGGTAGATTAGGCATCTTAACCAAAAAGAGAGAAGGAGATGTAATAGATCAAATGTAGGGGAGTATCAATAAGTAAATATAGACTAAGTATTGGGGAGTGATAGTAATAACGAACTTAAATTATGAGTGGTTGTTCTTACCCAAGTGGGTATTCTTCCTCCTTTTGCTAGTTGTTCCCCAACCCTATCTCCCTAGCTACACCCACCCCCACCTTATTTCCGGAACCATCTACACAACCCACATCCTCCCCTTTGATACCCTGCGACACACCCCTCTCTACAAACCTCTT
>NC_056558.1:43928100-43956090 GCF_013358625.1 Macadamia integrifolia | reverse complement strand
CCCCCTCCCCCCCCGCCCAAAACCACCCTCATTGTTTGGTGTCACCTTGAGCCATCACACATTGACCATGGCCTTGGTGTAAGAAAAAACAGAATCAAGTCATGGTGGACATTTGGTATCAAGGATCTCTTTGATGGCTCCCATATCAATTGTGATCGACATGGCTTGGCATTTCTATTATTATTATTTTTTTTCTTCTTCTTCGATTAATTTTTAAGATGATAAATATACCAATACTCCGTCAGATCTTGAGTTGCTCGAAACACTTCTCGGAAGTGATACTGATCCAACGGTTCGGTGAAGGGGAGCTTGGCCTGAGCTGTAAACCGCTCATTAGAAGAAGTACTCTCATAAACCTTCTGTTCGTTTCTCACTCTCTCTTAACAGATTTACCATTTATTTAATCCATTTTAGTTACTGAATTTTCTCGATAAATAATACCCTCAAGAGGGCTGGTTAAGAGGGTTGTCTCCTGTTTCTTCAACCTTTGGCTTCGATCCTCTCTGCTAGTGTTGGATTAAGGTAAGAGCGTTCTCTCTCTCTCTCTCTCTCTCTTTTTCCGACCTCATTTCATTTGCTCCGTTCTATGTGTTTGATCTATTTGACACCTAGTTCTTTAACTGCTTCAGGAGCTTTAACGAATCGATCATGGCATCGAGGACTGCAATTTGCAGGGGAATTCTCAGAATAAACTCGGGTTTTGGACTTCGATCCTCGTCTTCGTTGTGGAGAGATTCGATTCTATCTGATACAGTTACCGATAATGCCAGTGTTGGATTTGTGAGTTTCTACATGGGAAGCAACTTCTATTTTTTCTCTTTTTGAATGATTTTGTTTATCTTAAATTTATAAATGGATCTGCATGAGATGTTATTGGTGGTTTCAATGAGAACACCTTTCAAAATGAAATTTGTTTGTTTATTTTGTTGCAGTTGATAGCTAAATGCCAAACTCTTGTTGGTCAACGAGGTTTGTTCACATCCAGGAGCATCCGTAGAGGTGGAGTAGGAGAGGTATCAGGTACTAGTCATATTTTCTGCTTATGTCATTGAGGTTTTCATTTTCCCCCCTTTGCTTTTATAGTTTCTTTTCTTAATACTGTCAAAATCTATTCTGGAATCCAGGTAGAAGGTCTTGGAGAAAGAAGTGCATAAATATTAGCATTTTAACATTTGAAATATTAGTTAAAATTTAAGGATATTGCTCTCCATTTATTCATTGTCGGTTTAAAACTCACTAAGTTCTGCAGTACCTTTTATTTGTTTTCCATTGCTGAATTATGTAAACCAGTGGATTTTTCAACAGCCTAGCAATTAGAGGAGATAACCTATTGTTTTGTTTTGTTTTTCTGGAGTGATATAGAGGGGACAATAGGAGTTGCTGAAGTTTACTGTTAGCCTTAAAACTAACTAACTACTGTTGCTAATTTGCTACCTTACTTTTGAGGGGGATCTTTTTCACCTAAATTTCATGTTTGCGGTTGAAATTTGCATGTGAGATTAATCAAAACAGGTTTTATTTATTCTATATGATGACTGAAACAGATGAACTTATTCATGATGGTCCCTTTATTTATAATTTTTGAGCATATGCATATTGGAAAGCTCTGCATTGGCTGGAGGATATTTGCAGCAACTTATTTGAAATCAGCTTAAAAATTGGCAACAGTTGGTTGACATGTCTTGGGAATTTTTTTAGAAATTGCCAATGTTTGTTGGTATGCATTCTTGAAACTTGAAAGGCTTCCCTTTTTTATTCTTTTGTATGTTTCCCATTTACTTGAAGTGAATGCATTTCTTTAGTACCCTTATCCTGATCAATAAATGTACATGCTGGTGCAAAGTAGATTTCCCTGTAATGGAAGGGGAAAAGGGATATTGTGGCACCTTTAAGAACATCAGTAAAATTTTAGTTGCCTGGTCTACCAATGGTGTTGGAAGTAATCCTCGGCCTTGGCTTGGAGGTTGGCCATGTCTTCTGCCCCCTCGAGGAATATTGAAGGGTGAGATGTGGCACGACTCAGGTTAATTGAGTAGTCGAAAAAAGAAGTGAGAAGGAGAAGTTGAGAAGAAAAACAAAGAGGATAAGAAAAGAGGAAGTTGAGGTGAGATTGTAGATTAAGTCATAATCAATTCATGCTTTCTCTCTTCCTGTCTTCCTTTTAAACAAACATACATAGTCACATAATGGGTTCCCATGTTCCCCATCACGAATAACTATCCTTCCACTACAATATAGTTGCCAGCTGCATACAAATAACTACACCCACTACATACCTAGTGTTGCATAGCCACACCCACTACTTACAATACCCATGACGTCCATAACTGCCTCCACGTAACTAGCACCTAAACATTCTCACCCCCTCATAGTCGTCCTTGTCCTCAAGGACATGCAAAATTGGGATATTTAGATTGGAACTGTAGTTTATCCTCCCAAGTCGCCTCGGTCCAAGATGGACTTGGGTTGGATTTGTATGGTGGTATCTTCATCATCCGTTGTGGGTAGATTATCATCAGCCTTATCCTTGACCCCCAGTTGTCGTTTGAGCAGTTAGACATGAAACATTGGGTGGAACCTGAAGTCGGGTGGTAGATCTAGCTTGTACACTACTAGTCCAATGCGCTCCATAATTTTGTATGGCCCGTAAAACCTTGGAGAAAGCTTCTGATAGCCCTCATGATTGTGCCAGCAACCTCTCAAATTGACTTTGGAATTCCCTCACGCTCCCCTGTTGTCGTAACTTGGCGAGGTCCACAAAGAAATCCTCGTATTGGGTTGGCCCAAAATGATTGTAGGCCCTCCTTGGGACGATTCCAGGTGAGGGGCTCTTCTTGTTCCTTAAAGAATTTCAAAACTGGGTGTCCCCTTCTAGGTGATAAGCTGCCCTCAGAGCCTGATCTTCTAGGGGAGTATGTTGGAACTCGAATAACTACTCTGCATGCAAGACCCAGATTGTAGGGTCTACTATTCCGTCATAGTGCAGAAACTCCAGCTTCGTATAAATGGGTATGGTGGGTCTTCCATTGGTCCTGCTTCCTATAGGTTGCCCATGGTCGTCATGGTTGATGGATCGCTCTTCCCAAGTTCGATTGATTGAGGCTGTGAGGTTGTCAAACCTCATGGTAATGGATTGGACATGTCATGCATCTGCTTGAGAAGTTTCTCTTGGTTGGTATTGATGTTTCCAATCTGATCCTGAATCTGTTGGAACCATAGTTGTCAAGGCATTGCCTAGGCATCCAGGCAGCTCAGCCTGGACTATTGCCTTGGTCACATTGCTGGTGTCACCTTAGCGTTGTGGCAACTATGGTTGGAATCACTGCCCGTTGGCCGTCACTGGCTCTATTACCAGAATGTTAGGTTCCTGGACTACCAATGGTGTTGGAAGTAAACCTTGGACTCAGCCCAGAGGTCAGCCACGTCCTCTACTTCCTCAAGGAATGTCGGAGTTAATCCTTGGACTTGAGTAGTTGAAAAGAGAAGTGAGGAAGGAATGTTGAGAAGAAAAAGAAAGAAGATAAGAAAATAGGTAGATAGGAGATTAAGTCATCATCCATTCATGCCTTCTCTCTCATTGTCTTCCTTTTAAATAAGCATACATAGTAACATAACGGGCTCCCATATTCCCCATCACAAATAACTACCCTTCCACTACTAGTAACCATCTTCTACTACAATTTAGTTGCCAGCTGCATACATATAACTACACCCATTACATACCTATTGTTGCATAACCACACCCACTACTTACAATACCCATATAACGTCAATCACTGCCTCCACATAACCAGCAACCCTCACATAAAACCTGCTAGATTGAAGATAAAAGGTAACTGAAGAAGAGAAATTGCATTGGCTTATACAACTTATTTCCATAGGTGTTAAGGCGGGAGGCAACCAAGGCAGCGGAGGAGTGCCTAAGCACTTAGGCAGTAAGGCGCCCTCCTAGGCGACTTGTGTTATTTTTAACATTATTTAGTATGCTACATATATCTTGTATCATAAAAAAATCAACATTAAGCCACATCAAGTTGTCAAAAATCAACAATAAGCAATATCAGGTCATGAAAAATCCACATTAAGTCATAAAAAATCATCAGTTAGAGAAATGTTCTCATTCTCTAAAATAAGTTTGACTGGTCAAATGATTTTATTTTTTTCATGAGAATTTTTGTATTAGGTAGAGCACAAAACCATCTTTCCAACAAGTCTAAGAGTACTTAAATCTGACTTGTAATGACAGTTATGTTCTAGTCAAACTTATTTTAAAGTGCGCGAATGCTTTAAAATCGTCTAAATGAAAATAATTTTATGGACATCAAAACAAAATATTTTTCTATCGGACTTTTGGTTTTTAGTGATGTTTTACCATGATAAGAAAAACTTCAGAATTGAGAAAAACCTCCGCATTTGAAAGTTGAAAATCGCCCCTACAACCAAAAATTTTGTTTTTGTTCTTGGATGGGGGTTGACTTTTTATCTTTTTGGAATTTGATTTTTAAAACTATTTTTATTGGGTTCAAATTGGGGGATATTTCCTTATTTATGAATAATATCTTAAGTAAATGAAATTAAAAAAAAATATATATAAAAACATTTAAGTGTTATGCCTTATAGTAAGGCGACAGTAACCCAGACCCCAACTGGGTCTCTTGGACGCCTTGGCGACACTTTGACAACTATGCTCAATTTGTAAGAGTTCTCCAAGAGCTATAGAGTGATGTAGGATGAAGTCAAATAACCCAAATCCAAGTAGACGATGAGCAAAAATAGTTTTTGGTTGTGACTCGTTGCACAAGAACGATTAAAGTTGGGATAAGGTTTTGGGTGTTGTTGTTGATGTTGTTGCTGTTGAGTAACACCTGAAAACAAAATAAAGATTCCAGTGCCAAAGAAGAACCAAGTAAAAGTTCAATCCAACTGACGTAGGGTGTCAAAGGTATTACTGGCCTGCACAGACATAAATGAAGTCATCCCTGAAGTTTCGGATGAAGCATACAACAATAGTCTCCTCAAAGAGCTTAGTCAATTTTTGTTATATACAGATTTTTAATTCTCAGAATACAAATTTTGGGCTTCCAAGACGAGCCACCAAATCAACTCCTTAGTTGATGCAATGTCAGAGTTTAGGAAGGCCTTGTAGTTTATAACCTTAAAAGTTCAGTCCTAACTAATAAGCCTAGCTGGGATTTCTAGGAGCTATAAGAGATCTGGTTTTGAGCATCCAGTTTCTTTAAAGGCATCTTAGGCCTTTGAAATATCCTAACAATAGGGTATCAATTCCACTTCCATTGCTTTGATTCCCAAGAAGTATTAGGCGGAGATTATTGTTGTCAAATCAACTTTGGGCCAATAAGTTTGATAATGAGTATTTACAAGATTGGTGCCAACATGTTGTCTGGGATGATTCAAAAGGTGTTTGGAGATGTGGTAGCTCAGAATAGAGGTGCATTGGTGAATAAGAGGCAAATTCAGATCAGATGTTAGTATCTAGCAATTCTATAGATTTTTTTGGGAAAAGGGCTGGGGGAGCTTGTACCTATGAATACTATTGGACCCAAAATGGGACTTCTTTGATAATATGATGGAACAAAAGGGTTTTGAGTCAAGATAAGGGAGATGGGATCAGGGTTGCAGTACCAACAACCATTACTTTATCTTAATCAATGCTGTTTCTAACAGTTTTTTTTTCCCGGCATGTAGGGGATTGAGTCAAGGTGACCCATTGTCTTGGTTTCTCCTTGTTTCCATTTCTTTTCACCCTAGTCACTGACTTTTCTTAGTGGGCTCTCACCCAATGCAAGTGAATTGGGTTTGGTGAGAGGTTTTAAGATTGGACAGGAGAACTAGAGTTATCTCATTTAAACTTTGCAGTTGATATGACACTATTTAATTCACCGAATCTTGAGGAGAGTAGAGTGGCTTGCCAATTTGAGGGATATCTTAAATTGTTTTCAGGAGATCATGGGGTTGAGATTTCACTTGAACAAGTCCACAAGTCCATGGTGGCTGCGATGCAGCGCCATTCTTGGGTACGGATAAGTGGAGTGGCCAGTGACATATCTGGGCTTTCCCATAGGGTGACAATCTGATATCAGTGTCAACAGTATGTAATAATGGGTTGAATTTTTTGTTTTTTCCTGTATAATCTTGATGGGTTTCAAGATATGCTATAGATGGGAAACTCTCAACTAAGGAAGAAATAATTTTTTATCTATAAAAAAGGAATGATAAATATATTGTTGGTAGGGCTGAAAAGTAGTTTTTTTGGATTTCTTTCAAATTGTATGGACTTGCAGTTGTTTATTCTTCACTTCTTATTATTCTAGTCATATTTGTTTATCTACAAGCAGTAAAAGTAGTAATCTGTCCGATAAGTAAAAATTAAAGCGACAAATTAGTAAGCTACCAGCAGCATTGCTCTAAAAATGTCCAACATGCAAGCATCATAGGGTCTCTAGCAGGTTTTTAATGCCAAGGTGGACTAAGTTCATGATTGTCTGTCTAAAGTATCACATGCTTTTAGCAATATATATGGCTACAGTCGTAAGTGGTACTGCATATTTGGATTGGTAGTCTGGGCAGTAGTATTAGTAGGTCCCGCCGAGGATGAAGTGCTCTCAGCCAAGCCCCAACTCTAAAATTTTTAGGGCTAACATGCCACCTCCCCCCCTCTTGTGCCACCATAGTCCAATTGGCATGTACATGTGTGCAGATCTGTTGAAATGCTGTTGGTACCCGTATACAATCTGGCAGATGGATGCCTTAAATTTCTCATTTCTCTATTGCTTCCATTAAAGCATTTTTTTTTTCCTGGATATACTACTAATTTTCTGTTTTTGCAAATGGCCCCAGATTGCAGGCCACCTTTTGCAATGGGCATTGGCAATTTGCGCTCATTCAGTGATGAAGGTTTAACTCACATGCCTACCATAGCTGACCAGGAAATTGAAAATGTGTTCAAGGATCTAATGGCTGCAAGTTGGGATGAGCTCCCAGATACCTTAATTCATGATGCCAAGAATGCATTGTCCAAAAATACAGGGGACAAGGTCGGTCAGGAGATCCTGGCAAATGTCTTTCGTGCAGCTGAGGCTGTAGAGCAGTTTGGTGGTGTCCTTGTTTCTTTGAGGATGGAGATTGATGATACCATTGGATTGAGTGGTGAGGTATGCAATTAATGACTGGATCTCGGACTTGATTGTCTCTTTACTCTCTCTCTCTCTCTTTGGTTACTGTAATTTTCTGATTTTGAATTTATTTTGCAGAATGTTCGCCCCTTGCCAGATGAGCTTTCAGATGCACTCCGTGCGGCCTACCAACGGTACACAACATATTTGGATGCATTTGGTCCTGATGAGTCTTACCTACGGAAGAAAGTTGAGACTGAACTGGGGACAAAGATGATACACCTAAAGATGAGGTGCAGTGGCCTTGGTGCTGAATGGGGAAAGGTAGAGTTCTTTGGCATGTTTCCTTCGCAGATCTATGTTCATGGAAAATTGGCAATTTTAAGGTTTACATGCTAAATAGTTCCTGTCTAGAGATTCTCACAAAGTGGAATCTTTATAAACTCTAATGTGGTTGTGTTTTAAAGTTGGTTATATTTAGAAGTGTATTTTTTTTTTTTGTAATCTCTTGTTCTATCTTGATTCATGTTTAGAAATATCCTTGTTTATATACTCTGTTGATGTCTTCTCTTTGTCTCAGAAGTTTGTAATTCTATTTCATGCGAAAGCTCATTGCATGTTTCTGCTGTTTTCTTGGCCTGGATTTCGGATAACTAGGTTCTCAACTGTGTCATGAAAGTTTTTTGATTTTCACTTGATCTCTTTTAGTTCGTGCTTAATCTTACATTAAGTGCCCTTTAAGAAGTTACATGTACACAGTTTTTTTCTAGAAACATGAACAAAACAGAAGCTATTCAAGCAAATGTCATTTGAGTTGATGCCACCAGAAGGTGATTTCATGACTATTCGCAATGTTCAAATTCAAGAGGCACAAGGTCATGAAGCTTCACTTTTCTGAATGGTCTGTTTTGCAAACACCTAGCCCCTCCAGTTCTCTTTTGAACATTTCTATCATCTGACAATCCTCCTTGGTATGGAAACATAAACTGGGAAGATCAGGTATGGGATCTCCGATTATCATTGACTATGGCAATGCCAAATTCCAGTGGAACTTGTCTCCTTCAAAGGGTTCTGCTTGCGACCAACAGTACCCTAGATGCACCCTCCTCCTCTTTGACTAAGTGTTCAATCCCCTTTTCTTTGATTAGTTATAAAATTTGTGGTTTTACATTTTTACCTCCAATTTGCACGGTTACTACTTGTGCCCATTGAAAACTAGTGTGAGAAAGAACTTTTTGGTGGATAAGAGAGGTGAAAACTGTTTCTCATTCTGGTGCATTTTTCAGTCTAGTTTTTTAGAATGGATGGTTGATTTCACACAGAACTATCTTTGTTTTGACCCTCTATTGCTGTATTATATTGTTTTATGTGCTAAAATTTTCCATCATATCTAAAGATCCTACCCCCAGTCATGACTTCATAACATCAATAAATGCTTTCGAAATACAGGTTATATCTCTGTTGACAAACCAACCTTCAAGTTCCTCTTTCCAAGTCTTTCGTTGGTTCACCAGTTCTAAATCCTCCAATTATTTGATTCCGTCATTCCTAATGGGATCCAGGTTTATCCAGCTTCAGTTTATTTCAATAATTCTGCACGTTGAACTGTTATTTGTTTTATACTTCAGACATGCAGCTTATTGAATCTATAATCTATTTGGTTCCACAAAGTTCTCTAGGGCCTAAAGCTTGAGTCAGATGAATGAATATCTATCCTGCAAACGTCTCATTTTAGATTTTTTCCATATTTATGTGTGAAAGCCGGGAGGATACATTCGACTCTGATAGTTTCATTTTTTTGTCAACCTTCAGTTTAAATAGTCTAGGTGAAGTGCATATTGACCGGTGGTTTGTGAACCCTGTGCATGTCTGGTTCATGAATGATCTCTCTCTCTCTGATGCAGATAAGTCACGTAAGGGGCTTATTTTGTTCGAAATAAGCCTTGGGTTGGGTTATGTAGGTATTGGGCCTTTGTTCCCATGGTTTTTCATTGTAATAGGCCACTTTGGGCTTAAAATCTGGATAAAAAGTAGGAAAACGAGATTTACTTCATTAGTTTAGTTAGAGCCCATATGCATTTTCATCTTCCAAGGGAGCATTAAGTGCCTTCCCATTATCAGTTTTCTTTGTCTTGGAGGCAGATTTCTATGTCTAGGATTTCTTACCTACTTATCTATGTAGGGGAAATTCCGAAGGGTTATTGGAATTCTAAGTCTCTCTTTAATGTTATTGTGTGTACTCAAGATCTCCACCTCTATATGATGCAAATCCTGGCTGCTCTCAAAGGAAACCAATGAATTTTCAAAGCATACTATCGGAGCATTTTCTTGTGTAACTCAAGAGGGCTTTAGGTGAGACTCTTACAGTGGGGAACGAGTGGGACTCTAGCTTTGCCAAAGTTTTCTTACCATCTTCAACATTCAGCCATCATCGTCCATCACCATTTGCACTATTACTACCCTCATCATTCAAACACCCACACAGCAGGATCAGAACGGAGTCAAATCTGACCCAAAGCTGTCCAGCCCCTACTCCTATTCTCTACCAGCTTTCGATCTTAATAGGTTTCAGAAACAAGTAGATTTCCAGATTATAGGGGATAAAAACAATATCCAAATTCTGGTCGAAGACTTGTTTAATTGGGGAGAACAAGATATTAAAATTTCAGTTCAGTTCGGTGGTTAGATTCTGAGATCTTGGAAATTCCTTCTGAGGACAGGACAGCAAAGAACAGGATTACATAATCAGAATTCGATCTCAGAAAAAATAAGCACTTAAAATAGATTTATTGGGGAAATCAAATATGCAGGACTATCAGTAATAGAAGCCTCGACAATAAGTGAAATCAGAGATTCGAAATTAAGCTTAGTAGCTCAGAAATTCAGAAAACATGCTAGCAATAGGATTCTATGCAATCTAAGACAACTAGATTTTGAAACTAAGGAATAGGAATAGAATTCAGGATAGAAACTCAAAGCAAATGCAGAGGAAGACAGAACTGACCTGATATCCAATAAATGATTAAAAGATAATATTCAAAAGACGAAGATAAGAAAAGAAGCTTGCAACTGGAATATCACAGGTAAGAAACCAAAAAAAGAAAAGAAAAAAAGATAGGGGAGAGAGAGAAAATCGTCGGAAGAAGAGAGCACCAAATTGGTAATGACCGATATTCCAAAATCAAATCAATTCATTCACTAAAGTTCATGTTGGTTTTAGGATTACAATCCTATTTATAAAGACTAGATAAACTCCTACCAAAAAAAAAAGACTAGATAAACTAACTTGAGGACTCCTAAACCAAATAAGCAACTACCTCTTCAAGTTACCTAAAGGAAACTAACTTGACCTGACCAAATTCTTTGTATGGAAGACCCAAACAATATAAACTACTGATTTACAATGGGACTTCAAATAATTAAATAAAAGGGTTCTTTCTAGACCAAACTAACTCAGTTAACGACATATAAGATCTACGCAAACTTATCCATATACTTAATCCTGTATACAGAATTGAGACCCTAATATGGGCTTATAAAAGAGGCGCATTACGTCAATAAACACAAAAGTAAAAATGCCTAATGATTATTGAACCCTTCTATGAGCCAAAATAAAGTCTAAATTGGACAATCTTAATGGTATCACTCTCTCTCTCTCTCTCTCTCTCTCTCTCAGGACGGTGTTTCTGCATTCCCCCCTCCCCCCTCCCCCCTCCTTTTCATTTTCTGCAATCCCACAGAAGTTTGTGATAAGATTTTATCAAGAGATTTTGTAGCTCCACTCATTTTTATCAACTTGTCCTATTCTCCAGTGAAGTCAGCAAATATTTGTAGTCTTGTACTAACATTCCTTGGTTTTGGATTACAGGTGACAGTTCTTGGAACTTCTGGACTTTCTGGCTCCTATGTCGAGCAAAGAGCCCCATAGTTCTGGAAAGATTTCATTTTACTATAGGCTTTTTCTTTTGTGTGAGATGTTTACTCACATGCATGTTGTCTCAAAAGCAACTTAATCCAGTGCTTTTACAGGAAAAGTGAATAATGAAATATTGTTCAGCTTTCTTCCCTTCACCTTGGGAATCTTTTTGTTGTAATTGAAATTGTTTATTTTCATACTGTCGAGTTTGGTTGGTGTTGTCTCCATAGAACTCTAGTTACAGTGGTAGTTCAGCGGGAAAATGATCTTGGGATGTGCACAGGATGCATTCCTGATCATCATGAGTTATTTGTCAAGAGATGGTTGTGTTGTTGAGAATTATGGTAATGCATCCCAAGAACATCACCAAACACCCACTAGATAGCTCCTCATCCAACCAACTAGAAGTAATGAGAAAAGTATCAATGCCCTATTCTTGAGCGAGCTTGCTTGCTTGTTCCAGACATCATTTTTCTTTTATCTGAACATTAGGAGCTTGGTTAATCCAAATATGGGCAGTGATTATTAATTCGATGTGGTTTACTGACCATCAAAATTACGCAGTATACTTTTCTTAATGTTTTCCCCTTTGGTTTTTAATCTTTTCATCAACTAGTGCACATATGAGTATGTTTAAGGGGAAAGTTTTCCTGAACTGTATGGCCATTAATGTCTGCCACTGTGTGGCTGAAGGAAAATTCACCTTTTACTGAATGAAATTTGGAAGATGTTATCCCTCAACAGCAAATGATCCAAAATTCAGTGATCACATCAGAAAAGAACATGGTTGTCCTCCGACACCAATAACAATCATAATCTTATTTCAACTAAATTGGATCGGCTACATGATTGTCTTTTATACTTTATGTAAATGTTATCATTGTCTTTATGGATCATTTATATTTATGATTGAAAAGGATCACAATTGGTGACAAATTTCAGTTTCGTCGACCACCCAAAAAAAGAGGAGAAATAAAAAGTCTACAAGATTTTGCTGAGCTGTATTAGCAAAATTGTCGAAATCCCAATATGTTGTGGCTAAATATTTTTATGGGAAAATTGCCTTTACATGTGTTATATTGTCAATATATACTATGACATTATATATATCATCTGGCTTATGAATTTAGATGAAAACACCTTTAGGAGTAGTGACAAGCTGTTGTATACATACATTTTTATAAAAAATACAATTAAGCTTAAGAGAGCGTGTTTTGTGGTCTGTCCGACAATGGGATGTTAGGTGGTTGGACCTAATATATGCCACGTTGTTGGTATAAATAGATCTCATCATATTCTAATTACTTATCAAATTTGAATTCAATCAACATTATCCATTTGGGATTATAAAGCTTTGAAGATTCATTATATTTTGAAAAGAAAATGGATGGTTAAAAATATAAGGGAAAGATGACAATAAATTGAGGTTAGATGATTTAGTCTTGCTATGAAAATTGAATTTAACAATCAAGAGCATGCCTTTCCTAATAAATGGTTGAATTCGGTATTTATCCTCCGATGTGGCACATTAGGAGGTTACTGCATGAAAACTTCCATATATACTTCCATATATAGACCAACCATAAAAAACTTTAGCAGCAACAACAACACAACTCAGCTTTATCCCAACTAAATGGGGTCGGCTACATGGATTCAAGGGTCAAAAAGAAAAAAAAAATTGGACATCCCACTCCCGAATCGGTAGCTCGGATCATAACCCTGCAAGTAGTTTTGTTTGATACCATACTTCGGTGAAGACTTAACTTTTGCATGTCTCTTCTTACTAACTCATCAATGGTCGTTTTTGGTTTGCCCTCAGCCATTTTAGCTCCATCCATCTGCATCTGGTCACTCCTCCGTACTAGGGTGTCCAAAGGCCTCCGTTGAACATGCCCAAACCATTGTACCCGACATTCTCTAAGCTTATCCTGAATTGGGGCATCCAAAGACCTCCGTTGAACATGCCTAAACCTCCATTTAAATACTGCATATTTTAAACAGAAGAACAAGGCCTATCTGGCTCAGCCTGTTTGAGAAAAAACAGAATGCAGAAGATTTGACTGGTTGGTTGGACAATTGCTTTCATTTGATATGATAACAAGGGTGATTCACCATGACTTAGTTTCATCTAAGCATGTATTAAACTTCTCAATACTCTCCCATTGGCATGAAAATTTCATCTATAAATACCATAACCTTTTAAATATCATCTGATTCTATAGATGGAAGCTGAAACAATTAGGGACAACAATGAGACACTGGAGAAAACCAATAATAACATAAGTATAAAACTGTGTTTGATAATTTAGTATATTAAGATTGTTTATGTTTGTATCAAAAGATAGGATCTCAACTGTTGTTGGTGATAGCATATTAGAGTTGGCATTAAATACATTAAAAGCGGAAGGTAATTACAACATAGAGTGAAAGAGTAAAGCAAACTATCAGAAGAGGGGTCATCTCAGTTCCTCATGAGAATTAGCAATTCACTTATCGCTCCTAGTTTACATTATTTTTCCCTAGTTTCTCATTAAACTATAATGTCACTGAAAGACTATCCAACTTTCATGTATCATTCAATTCCATGACATGTTGCAAGCTCATAGATTACTACTTTATTTTTTTTCATATTTTTGAATTATCAATACTTGATCCGTGGTTCCCAAATTACAACATAAGATTTTAACCATTGAGCCAGCCAGTGGCATTGGTTCACAAACTCCTACAATAGCTTTCACTTTATGAGCCAAAATGACACTTGTTTCCTTAAGCATTGGTCTGCTGCATTAGGACATAGCATCAACATATTGCATTTGAAGCAGTTTAAAGAATGAAATGAAAGGCTAAGGGTGTGATTTACTAGTCGGTAGATCAGTCATTGAAAAAAATACACCATATGCGATAAATCACTTCAATATTAAGAGGTTTATTTTTAAACACATCAGTATCAAGAGGATACTTATCTCGAGGAATTTTTATGAAAAGTAATATTTAGATTTTTTTAGTTCCCATTGAAGCTCCAACAAAAAGATTATGTAAATTATGATTAGAACTAAGCCACCGCAGGATTAAGATTCTAACCCACCCCACGATTGGTATTTTGAAAAGTAAAAAAATTGACTTTATTCTTAATTTCTAAGCAATGGTAATAGTGATATAGAAATTTAAATTCTTTATTTAGTTTACCAATGTTTTTGGTAAAGTAAATAAAGAATTAAGCAATGGATTCACATTTATTGTCAACATATTTATATTCAACCATGTGTGGAACTCCTTTTTGTTTTTTTGGGTGGGATAGGAGGGCTTGGGGTCATCTAATGGAGTGGATATCTCACCTCACTATAAACCAAATAGTTGCAGAATCCTAGATCCAATGTTGAATTTGGTCATGAATAGGGTCAAGAGAAACATAAGGGTGTGTTCTTTTGCCAAACTAGGACCGGGAAGGAATCTTTATACATGGTCATTCAAGCTAGGCTTTCTCTAAAATTCTTGTCTTCTTTTTACCCTCTGCAACTTGTTTCTTCTTTACATTGGCAAATTGGCCTCAATAAATTAGGTGAAAAAATGGTCACAAACAATGGAATGGTGGAGATCAAAAAGTTTAGTTAGAACAAAGAAATTTAGCGAAAAACAGTGATGGACTATTTGGCAAACGGCATATATTTAACACAAATTCTTACAAAAGAAAAATAAACGGAAGAAACAAGATGAAATGAGAAATCAATTGATATTAGCTGCTATGAATTACGAGAAGGAGAATTTACTATCACTTCCCTATACTAAAACTCCCCTACCTTTTACTTTTTTACTGATACTCCCCTGCTTTTTTATTTTTACATCTCTTTCTCCCCTACTCTTTTTAAATACCCAGATTATCCTTTCTTTTCATTTGTAATCTATTACACTTTTTTTCAAATTCTTAAAATATGGTTTGAACCAAACCACTTACAAGTTTTGTCACATCCAGTCATCAAGGATATTGACTAGCTAATTTGCACTTAAAGATATTGTTTATTTATTATTATTATCATTATCATTATTTTAATTTCGTCTCATCCAATCATTAGGGATGTTGTTTATTTATTTTTTATTATTATTATTTTTATCTCATCCATCATCTCAAATTTAGCAATCTATTTTATTATCGGTATTAGATTGGTATCGATCTCAACCAATCTAAGGATTAAAAAAAAAAAAAAAAAAAAAAAAAAAAAAAAACGTGTGGTATCCGATTAGAACATATGATACCGATAGAGATATAGATTGGATACAATTTTTTTCTTTTAATTTACAATATCTTTGATGGTTGGATAAGACAAAACTTGTTAGTGGTTTGGTTCAAACAATGTTTTGAATCAACCAATTTGAAAAAAGTGTAATAGATTACAAGTGAAAAGGAAGGGTAATCTGGTCATTTAAAAAGAGCAGGGGAGAAAGAGATGTAAAAATAAAAAAACAGGGGAGTACCAGTAAAAAAGTAAAAGGTAGGGGAGTTTTAGTAAATATAGGTCAAGTGTTGGAGACTGATAGTAAATTCCCCATTAAAAGAAGCAAGTGTAAATGGTATCTGAAACTTATAAACCAAAAGCCATACGGTGGTCATCCGTTTCAGTTCCTGATTTAAGTCCTAAACACATGTAAATAACTTGAGGATTGCACTACATTCATGTAAATCACTTTAAAATAATTACATACATTTTGAAATAACAACACAAAATTATGAAATTTTTGTAACTCATCCCCATTAAGGTGGCAAAGACTCATTGTGGGAACCTAATCCTGCAACATCTTAACCTATGAATATCAATCTAAACCGATCCAACATCCTAAAACTAGACGGTTTGGTTGTGGGTAGGATTAATTTCAATCACAACAGGTAGCAAATCAACATTACCTGTGGCATTCTCTTTATTCATTAACCTTTAATGAAAAATATGTGACACAAAAGCATGATCATGCTTAGTTAATTCAAGAACCGTAAAAAAACTTTGTTTGGTTCATAGTATTTAAAATGGCTCAGGAATTAAATGGAATGGTAAAAAATATGATCCAAGTGTTTCAAGAATGACTAAATATTTGTATTTCCTATAAAATTTATAAAAGAAAGAATTCTAACCGATTATGTGTACCTATGTCAAGACACTATGGGTGCAAAAGGCAATGCTAGCCCGCATTGAAGATGATCACATGCGCTAATCTCATTGACTAATGGCACTAGAATGTAGTGCCCTATTGGATGGCATTAGGGGTGTAAGTTTGGCCCTGACAGTCCGAACCCTCCCTGAGCCCGAACCTTGTCTAACCCGATTATGATGATCAACTTGGCTCAGCCCGACAGGGTTGGGTCGGGTCTAGGTTGAGACCTAGGCCCAGCTCAGCCAGGCCCAACCCAATCCGATTTTAACCTTGATCTATTATTGTGTTTAGCAATAGTGTTTCCCTTCCCCTGGACCCACATCATGTGTTACAACGTTACACAAGCTGTCTGTATGACTTCAACCCACATCATGTGTCTGTAGTCTATATGACTTCAACCCACATTGTGTGCTACACAAGTTACATACTCTTACCTATTGAGCTAAGATGTCCAAATGGCCAAACTATATCCCCTTTTTCTTTACATAGCTTGTCTTCGTGTCTATTGTCATGTATTGATATGAACTTTAGATACTGTATCAATCATGAAAAATTGGAACAAAATTTGGTCTATCTAGTTTCTGGGAGATATGGTGATGTCAGGTGATTAAAAAGGTCTATCTTATAACCAAATTGACAACCTTGCTTGCTGCAAATTTATGGATTAAGGTTGGACAATGGCTCATCATAATATTAACATCTCCTCATCCCCCTTTGGTAAGTATGAACTTAACATTTGACCTGAAAAAAAAAAATATAACAAAAAAATAAATAAATACAAGACTAGTTAGGATCAACCTGACCCGACCCAACCCGACCCAGCCCAACCCTAAGCCCAGTAGGATTGGACTTGAGCATGAACCCAATAGGAATGGGTTGGGCCTAAATTGAGTTTTGAGACTTAAATTTGAGTTAGGGTTTTTAGATACACGGCCCAACCCGGCCTTGTTTCATACCTAGATAGCATTCTCTCGTCCTTTATTTATTTATTTATTTCTTGGTAAGGGTGATTTATTTATATCACTTTCTCAAAGAAATACTTGCATTTCCCTTGCAACTAAATACCAAAAGTGCCTTAAGAAAAAAAAAAAAAAAAAAAAGGGCTTTTTCTCTAGAATATATATCATTTCGTAAGAAAATACTTCGCGGTCTCGCGCTTGATTCCTTGTTCGAAACTTGGAAACCGTAAACCCAGCGGCAGTGACAGATGAGACGCATTTCACTGGGAGGGAAAGACTCCGAATCATACAGCCATGGCGACCACCAGAGTTCAGAGGATCATGACCCAGCCCATCGTAAGTTCTATGGAGCACTCTCGTTTTCTCTCTCTCTCTCTCTCTCTCTCTCTCTCTCTGCCTTTCTTCTGTTTAAGTTCTTACCCATTCTCGTCTATGTAACTTTAATATTTTCCTTTGCTGTTTGGGTTGATGGGGTTGCAAACTTGTCGATAGAATCTCATCTTCAGATTTCTCCAGAGCGTAAGTCACACTTATGTCGTCTCCTTTGATGGATTCATTGTGTCAATTCTTGAAATTTGATGAACTCTTTATTTCGAGATTTTATTTTCTGTTGTTCTGTTGATTTCATGCAGAAAGCTCGCATTCAAATTTGGCTTTTTGAGCAGAAGGATTTGAGGATTGAAGGGCGTATCATTGTAAGTTACTATTTCCACCCCTCATTTTCCTCTTCAATTTTTTGGTTATGATTTCAGTTCGGTTAGTCCAAATCCCATATGGTTTGGTTAACTTTATTGGGTTTCCTTACGGCTTAAACCTTAAGGGTTTCTCTTACTGCTGATGAAAGTTTCAGAAATGCTTCCATGATTTTCTTAGGAGTAAGGTCTAAGGGATTTGACATCAAGCTCTGGCTTTGCAAACCTATGAATGGGTTTGCCCGGCTTTGCTGCCATTTTTGGTACTTACTGCAGTTTTCATTATTATTACAATGAATAAATGTAAAGTTAATTGAAAAAAAGAAGTAGCGTAATGTGATAACAAATTTGTATTTTACAGCTAACTTCACAGGATTTGGCTTAATCAACTAAGTTTTCCGGTATTATTGCATTATAGTCTACCATACTTGAAAGGGGTTATAACACCCCCACCAAAAATTTGAGTAACAATTTCTCATTTATTATTTGTACGAGTTTGGTTTTTTTTATTGTGAATCAATTCTGATCTCACCTCTGGTTTTAGACATCTTAGACATCGGTCCTGGGGTTTGGAGTGGCCTTCATATGCAGGTTCCCAATTCTGTTGAGCTGAAGCATAGCACCCCTGTAGTTGATAAACAGAACCCAGCTTTGGTTACTAATTCCTGAGAGTTTCAAAATCCTTAACCAACTTATTCCTGGTTTCTAAATCTGATTTTTAAGTGTACCTTCTAAAGTTTCAGTTGCTATTTCCTGTTCAGTTTCTAATTCTGTTTTGAAAACTTTCCATTTTCAAAGACTTGATCTAGCAGTTGGATTTATTCAAAATTTTTAAAATTCTTTCTATCTTGTCTCCTATACTCGACCAGAATTTCAGGGAGATTAGAGTCACTAGTTTTCAACCAGTTATGTCTTGTTTTGTGTCCTGCTATCCTACCTTCTGGGCACAATCAGAAACCTATCTCTAAGTTAAACCAGGTTCTCTTACTAGGTGTCTGCTTTCTGCTGAAGTCATTGTTTTTGTGGATGAAACAAAAGTAGAGATACATGCGAAGTTGGAATTATGGAGATCAACCTTGGAGTCGAAATGTTTCAAAATAAGTAGAACAAAAATATAGTATATGATGTGTAACTTAGTCACTATAGAGGATTGGAATTTGGGTGGTAAAAATTGATGATAGGGAGATAGGGCAAAGTAAAAATTTTAGTTATATAGGTTCAATCATTAATAAAAGAGAAATGAATGATGATGTTACACAAAGAATTAGAATAGGTGGAAGAAATGGAGGGGTGTGTTTGGAGTGTTGTATGATTGATGCATTCCTTTAAAACTAAAAGGAAAATTTTGTAGGACAAGTATGCGAATGGCAGTGATGTAGGAAACTGAATGTTGGGTAGTAAAGAAACATACAAACTTAATGTAGCTGAAATGAGGATGTTGAGATAGATGAATGGTAAACCTATAAGATACTAAGGGATGAACCAATTAGAGCTAATTTAGCAATAACCCGATACATGACAAGTTGTGAGAAGTTGTTTGAGGTGGTATGGTCAGTGCAATGGAGGCCTCTGAATGCTCCAGCATGAAGGTGTCAGTTGATTAGATTGAAGAACCTAAAAGAGCTAGGGGTAGGCCTAAAATGACTCTAGGAGAAGTGGTGAGGAAAGACATGCACGACTTAGGACTATTAATAAGTATGACTTTGGATAGAGCTTCATGGAGAAAAAGGATCCATGCAGCCGTCCCCATTTAGCTGGGATAGGGCCGAGTTGAGTTTAGCCATAAAATGTTGATTTCTCTCGGGATATCTTGATTTTTTATTGACTTGGGGGAATAGCCAAGGTTGAACAGTGATTGATCAGTCAATAATATGGATGAGAGATGAACGATGGTGGATCGGTCACATGGAGACCTATAATAGCTCACAGTCAAATTACCTTTCAGTGACATTAAAATAGATTTCATTCACTCTTGGATAATAAAAATTTTGAACTTGTCTACTTCGATTATTCTGAGATTTTGATTTTTAATTAGAATATTTGATATTCTCTTCGGGTTTTGTAGGGGTTTGATGAGTACATGAATTTGGTTTTGGATGATGCTGAAGAAGTCCACATCAAGAAAAACATCAGAAAGCCATTGGGTACTAACATTTTCATGGAGTAGTTGACAATAGTTTTTTATGTAGTTGACAACAGTTTTTTATGTGTTTTTCATCCTATGCTTTTATATGCTTAAGAATTGCTCACCTTTATTCAGGAAGGATTCTTCTTAAAGGAGACAACATCACTCTGATGATGAACACGTACGTGGAACCAAATTATTTCTGCATTTTTTTTTCTCTTTCCTCTCTTTCTCCTTAACGATCTATCTTGTTACCATAGCTCACCTTATTTTTTTTCATATTCCAGCGGAAAATGATGTTCCAGAGAAATCACCTGAAAAATTGTTTCTGTGCACCTCATCCCATCCTGTTTCTACTCGTTCTAGTGCTATCTTTTCTTTCAACTTGAATGTATTTCTCATGTAAAATTGAAGATCTCCAGTAAAATTTTACAGAGCTGATGTACCACCTGTTATTATCAGCATATGAAGTACTTGGCTCTGCCCTTTTTGTTGAAGTGGGAGGGGTAACATGCTCTTTATGACAGTCGCTATATATTGGGTTTGTAAAATTCTCTAGTCAAAGGTTGCTAATTAGGTAAGTTGTCTTAAATGTGAACATGGCCTAGAGTTTTAACTTGCTAACATCTCAATTTATTGAACTGATTATTTAGGAATCACATAACAAATTTCTATTGGTTTTTACATTGCGGGTATGGTCAAGGTACGAATAACACCTCCCCCCACCCCAAAAAGAAAATTTTACTGAGTCTTTACCCTGTGGATTTCCTTATGGGAAATTTCATTGAGGACCCAGCAAAGAAGAGTGAAGTTGGAGCTATCAAGGTAAATGGTGATGACATTTGGGATAGATGCCATAGGTTGAGAATAGAGAAAGAATGGTTGTGCAGAACAGAGACATCGATGAAATGAAGCCTTTTGACAAGTCTTTCTATAGCTTGTGATGTGCAGATAGGAAAACAAAGAAAGAACAGGGATCGAGAAGATCAGTCAGAAATATTAAGGTCAATGATCAGTTGGTCTTAGAGGTGCAGATTGCATTCAAGTCTTATTATGGGTTATATCTGGTGAGCATCCAAGGTGGTGGTGTCCTAGGGGATTTGTTCATTTAGATGAGTGGGTGTTGATTCCTTGAATTCTCTTGTGCAGGTATCACCTCATTTTTTTCAAAGTAGAGTTTTACGGTTGTCTGTAGTTTTACTTTCTGATAGGATTTATTTACTTTCTGAATAGGATGAAGAAGCCCTAATAAGATACTATCTTCTACTTTCAAGTATACTTCCAAGTCTGGTCTTATGATTCGGGCCTGTCAAAGAGCAGATTTGGGGGATATTTTAAAAGAATGAGCCAAAAAAAAAAAAAGGATGGCCCAAAATGAAAGGTGGAGATCCAAAAGGCTTTAATTTCCAAGGATCAAAGGTGTCTATTTATAATGCGGATTTGTTTGGGATATTCTAGGACACATCTTGAGCGACTGTTTCAATGCTTCTCTGGATCTATAAAACTTGAAAAATACGTCAACCGAAAGATTAGGTGTAGAAGTTGATTTTGAGTGCTAGGTGGTTTGAGAGAAGTTGAATAAGCCCATTGTCGACCTATTCCAAAGATAGATGGGTGTCATTGTGCACGATTGTCTAGACTGGTATGATTTTTTGAAATGCATTATCGATCTAGAATGTAATCCAAGATTTCATAATAAACGCAGCACTAGTAATGGAAATTTTTATTTTTGGTACAAGGAAATTTCATTGTTTGGTCACGGGTTGAAACAGCAAAAAGGTTTCCAAGGTAGAGTAAATAATCCTAGGGTGGGCAAACAGTAGTTTTAGAATGCTGAAATTTAAATTAAGGAACGGCTTGGATTGATTACATGTTAAATTTCAGCGGTGAGACTGGCGAGAACAAAACCCCACATCAAAACTAGCATTTCTTTACTGCTTGCATAGTGATTCATGACAATGGTGCTTGTGAAGAAAACCTAGTGCCTTCTTTGTAATTTTGTGTACAAAAGAGTCCAAACGAGAGTTTTGGCCTTGAATTTTCTATTAAAACTGGATTACCAAATGCATTTTAATTCATGAATTTGACCATAGGAATATTTAGATAAAGCAGCAGAAAATTGGGAACAATGAGAAATGTTATTCATTCTTCCAGTGCAGTACTGAAGCTCTGAGTTGATATAGAGAAACTGGGGAAGACTGATGAGAAGAGCCATTGCCGAGGAGAAATGACTAAGCCCTCCACAGCTAGTCCCATCAGAAACTCAATGCAAGCAAGGTTTCCTGCAAAACAACCTATCTTTACAAATATGTCAATGGAATGGTGTCCCCCGAAATGAATCATCAGTACCTATAAAAAAGAAAGAAAATCAACTATGCCACCCCAGCCCTGAAAGGGTAGTCCAGTTGAGGGATCTTCGAGTGAGCTGCTGTTTATAAAATAATAATAAAAATGAAAACCTTGACTGCTGCGAGTTCCAAGGAATACCAAACAAAATGTTCTTTATTACGTGGTAGATCTCACTATGGCAAGGTTGTTGAGGAGATTGAGCTCTTCTGCGGTGCAACACAGTGTCCGGCGTGCATCTAATGACTAGGAACACCTTGGCACGGAGCCCAAGGCCATTCTAGGCATTAGATGCACGCCATAGCACCATAAGTTACACTGATCTTATTAAAATGGGCTAGCAGAATAGGGCACCTTGTAAGTTGAAGGCGAATTTGATTTTGACTATGTAGATAACTAATCTGATTCAACACAGCTTAAGGATTCATAATCAATAAGCTGCTGTTTTGCACCAGAATAAAAATCAGAAAGTCCACGCTAGAGAGGACAAAATAAATAAAAATTAAATTGTCCAATTATAATTACAAAGAAAATGATACATAGTGCATATATCCTCCATATGCTTTTTACAAAGGCCGGAACTGCCACTACATGGAATACCCTGATCAGCCTGAAGCTCTATAAATTTTTACATCTATCCTACAGTGCTCACCAAATCTGGGGTTTGATAATGACGATTGATTGCAGCAAAACTATAACCTCTACAAGATCACAAATGGAACCTGAATCTCAACAATTTACCTAATAAGAAATGTGGTCAACAAAGCAGCACCGGAGATTTGAGTTTCAAACTGAAGCTCCATGTTGACAGAAATATTCCTGTAAGCTTCCATAGAATACCAACTCATAGTATTGAACTGAAGCTTTCAAGGGGATGCAATTCTTCGAGCATGGATGCTGCTTGGAAGCAGTCAGAGGCATCCACTAAACGTCCATGATCCCTGTGTATCATCCCTAAATAACACCAAGCCAGACGGTTGGTGGGTTCAAGCTTCAATGCATCTGAGAGGAAGCTTCGTGCCACAGGCAATGCCTTGGGGCTTATCTTCCATAGCAAAGCACCAATTAACACCTTCGTAGGTACATGACTCTCATCAAATAGAAGAGCATTACTACAAGCAGCCAAAGCTTCGTTAATTTGTCCACGTCCTTTGTACATAAGACCTAGTAAAGATACGGAACATAAGAATGACAATATATGTATGTTTCACATGATAAAGTAAGGACGACAACTGTCTGAATGTTTCAGATGATGAAGAGTGACTACAACTATATGTATGTGAGACCTAGTGAAGTTATGGCCAAAATAAGAATGATAACTTTGTTTTGCAAAAAAATTCTTTAATTTGTCATGATAAAAAGCATATCTCCAGCCTCCAGGTATGAGATGTCTTCTGTATTTTATTTCAAAATGGTTGATAGAATTGGGGTTTCAGGCTCATACATTACTTCTCTCCCCCGAGGGGTTTCTTAAGAATAGTTTCAACAATTTTATCACCAAAAACCAGTCAGTTGCAACTATCACTAATTATTCATATCCTATCAGACAGAATACAAGTGAAAGTCCCATAAGAGATCCACAAAATAATGGCCATAATCATATATACAAGCAGACTTATCTGACAACCAACTAAACCCCAAAAAAGATACAATGGCCCACATGAAACAGAAGGAAAGATAATAGTAGATTCATGTTCTTGGTTCCTCCTATTTCCACCTGCCCCCAAAAGTTGGGTTTCTTCAATAGCATTCCGATGATCATAAATTACACCAAACTAGTTTTTTTATGATAATTTTCAGATAAAAAACACTCCCCACCAAACTAATTAACTTGCAATGGAATCAACAAATTGGGAAAATCGATAAGTTTATCAAGGATATGCCAAATAAGCAGTTCAAACCTGTAAAAGCAGACCAATTTCAGTGCACACCCGAACAGAGACATGCATCCATCTGTCCTTGAAGTAAAGTAGCTTGATGCTTTTCTAATAACTCTTTTTCAGACTTTCCATTCCTATCGACGTTCTAAAAATGAGCAAAACAAGGAAAAATGCTAGCTTCAAGGATGGATATTCTGCTTTTCAGTCATACAGTTTCTTGGAGAGACTTCATCAGAGACTCACAGGACAGACACCTTAATCCAGAATGGCTTAACTTTATGCTTCGTCCAGAATAGATACAACCAAAGCAAGAAGAAAGAAACACTGAGAGACAGTAATCTGTCTTCTGTCATTACCTTTACTTCTTTCGCTATGGAAATTTTTGGAAACTGAATTTAATTGATGCAGGTTTTACTTCCCATGATCTTACCTTCTGTGTGTTGTGTTGCTGCAGAATATTGCTGCAGTGCTTGAGCTTTGTCCAAACATATCTCAGCATCTCTCCAATATGACAGGCTGGAGTACAAGTTTGCAAGACCTTGCCAGACCTCATACTCGTTGACATTGTCATCCTCAACCTAATGTAAAAACAAAAGCTAAAATGAATTCAGGAGCAAAACTATATCACTTGTGTGGTTGAGTGCATATTGTCAATAAATGTGTCAAAGTTAACTCCTCATTTTTTACTTCTTTCGTCACTTTAACTAATCACAAATCAGTTAACACAGAAAAAAAGGATCTGAAACATGTGTATGAGAGGAAGTCAGTCTGTCTGTTCATGCCCCTTAGGAGCATAATTGACTCATCATGGTATTCATGAGGAACCAAAATGAGGAAATCTGAGGTGCCCATTCAGTAAATTGAAGGCAGATCAACAGTAAAGTATTTCATGTGCCAAATACGAAGGAGCATAAGAAATGCCATTTGATTGAGATACCCTAACCACTATGTCTCGGATCATCAGACTTGCCAACCACATTATTAAATAATTACAAAAATCTCATTGTAAGATAGATAAGTTACAAAATAGTTAATAGTTATCCATTCAAAAATCTCATCATTGAGTTGGATAATTACCCAACAGCTTGCAAGAGTAGGTTATGCATTCTGAACAGTAAAGATTTGAGAACCAGAATCAAAGAAGAAGAACTAAGAGAGAGACAAAGAGATTGGTGTAACTAGTGGTCACAACCATATGGTTGGGACTACTATATTGTTTGGACTACCCCTTTCATTCAATATATAAACTAGCTATTACAATATCATAACACACATGGGAAAGTAGAAGGCATAATCAAAAAAGGAAACTAACTCTAACTTAGCTAACAATTACCCTAGACCCAATACGAAACTAACTGCTTGTATCAAATATAATCCCATGGTATGGAGGTCTATGCGTTATTTCAAACTAGCTATTACAATGTCATAACACACATAGGAAAGTAGAAGGCATAATCAAAAAATGAAACTAACTCTAACTTAGCTAACAACTACCCTAAACCCAATAGGAAACTAACTGCTTGTATCAAATATAATCATACGGTATGGAGGTCTATGGTCACCCGTGGCCCTCCAACCAATACATGCTCTCATATACTCTGACATGAACCAACACACAAACTTAATGAAGTGGAATCTAACCCGAGAGGTACTACTCCTGATAGTCCCAAAAGACTTTCTTTGGGCTTGGACCAGTGCAAGAAGGAACCGATAAGTTTCCACTGCATCCATGGGCAATGATTGGGAGATCTTCAATTTTGCCTTTAATCTGAGCAACAGTCCTTGCTCCCACTTTGCAGTCTCATCTAAAGCAGCATCTGTAATTACTTCAGCCTCTGGATACCGTTGTTGGGCAGACAAAACCAGAGCAAGCAATCTCCAACCTTTTAATATGGAACCACCTGTCATATCTATAAACCGTTTTGCACACTGTAAGGCTGCATTTGAGTTCCGGTGCTCTGCATATTGAAGCCCCAACTCAAAAATTAATTCTGGGTTTTCATGTTCAAAAGCCATTGCCTCATCTAATGATTTCAAAGCTTCAGACTGAAGGTGATACCTCTCAGCATCTGAGGCGGCAATCTTAGCTTGCTTTCCCAAACAAAGACCCAACATGCGAAGACCCACACCCTTTAAATGCTCTTCCACCCCTTGAGCATTCAAAATCGCCCTCTGTGAGTACTCCACTCCTTCAGAAGCAAGAAAAGAGTCCTCACTACAAATTTTTGCAGCCAATAGCAATGCCTGGAGATCATCTGGTCTTTCATGCTTGTGTAGAGACTTCCTCAATAGATTCAAGGCAACTTCATTTTGTCCCACTGCACTGTAGCAAAGAGCCAAAGCTTTCCAGCGGTCACAACGATGAAATGTTCCAGGTAAAAGCTCTTCAATATTCCTTGCCAAAACAGATGTCTGGCCACATAGAGACAAAGCAAATGTAAAATGCTCCATTACTGAAGGATCCCATTTGGTCTTACCTAAGAAACATTTCCCCAAAAGAATCATTAAAAGGAGAATCGCCTCTTCAAGATTGTTTCTTGGAACATAACAGCCATCTATCTGAACAGCCAA
Organism: Macadamia integrifolia; assembly: GCF_013358625.1. NCBI lineage: Eukaryota > Viridiplantae > Streptophyta > Magnoliopsida > Proteales > Proteaceae > Macadamia > Macadamia integrifolia. Next base: position 43,929,329 of record NC_056558.1, on the reverse strand, counting down.
ACTGGGTGGCCCCGCCTCTGCACCACTGTAAAGCAAGAATATGGCAAATGCTTTCTGAATCCTTGCACAACATTCATTGTCAAGGTTCCACTGACTAAGAAGAGCACGTCTGTAAGCACACATTGCTTCCTGATAACAACCAGCTTGCTTCCAAAGCTCTGGGAGGAGCTCTACAGCTTTACTAACTGTCTCTTGCAACTTATTGTCCACCAGTACATCAGGTATGCCATGAAGGAAAATCCTCTCCACAGCATCTAGGACACTTCTACATTCTTGAGCAGCCTCTGCAACATTCCCATAGAACTGGGCTCAGTGCATAAAGAACTTGGGATTAAATAATAAAACTCATCAAGTCATTTCAAAATGTTGCCTAATCATTAGAGTAGTCCAAACCATTTGTTCGATTGAGCTTTTGAAGAGATTTGGCTTTCAAGTATATGGCTTCAAGAACCAGGCTAGCAGCATGCTGAGAAGTAGCGTGCAGTGAATCACTTCGGGCACGACCCCTTCTAGAAGAAGATAGGTTTCCAGCGAGAGAAGGTTGGAGCCGCTGCATAGCAGCCTGAAGGTCAATTCCATCAAAAACATGAAGAGCGCCTTCCACATTGCCTCTTTGGTACTCCAACCTTCCAAGAAGGGCTCTTGCCTCCTGCAAAATGCAAAGAAATCAAGGTGTCAAGTATCGGTATCGGTCAGCATACCAGGAAAGTGTTTTTAAGAGATGCATCAGAGAGACAGAATATACACTAAAGATACACATGTAAACGCTTTAAAAACGCATAGATACGCCACATAATTAGGTCCAACCATAAGATTTTAGGTAGACGGACCCAATATCCGCCACGTGGCAGATCAATTATGACCCAATTTGTTACAAGCAAGGATTAAAGTATCGGTATCGATCGCCATATCGGTCGGTCAAAATTAAGATACGTATTGGAGGGTATCGTATCGTATCGGAGATACGCACATAAATGGATAAGGAACACATTTTTATACACTTTTGCATAAAAAAATAGTTAAAAAAAGCTATATATAACATGTAGAATGCATAAATACTTAAGTAGAGGGTATCGTATTGATAGACAAATATATTGAGTTGAAAATGTTCAAAATGATGAGGTTTGAGTTTCTTACAGTTTTTTCTTTCCTCATTGCCATTGCCACTGTGATGAGTGTCGTGAAGAGTGTCGTGGTGGTTCAAATCCTTGGCAAGGACCTTCTTCTTC
>NC_056558.1:43922857-43928080 GCF_013358625.1 Macadamia integrifolia | reverse complement strand
AGTGTTTGTTTCAAACAACAAAAAATTCACACTTAAGTAGCCGTATCGTACCGATACGGCTCGATACTGCACGATACCTTCGATACGTACTGATAATCTCGGGAATTTTCAAAAGTTCGTAGCGTAGAGTATCGTACGTATCGGTACCGATACGGTAGGGCACGATACGATACGTACGATACGCCGATACACAAAAAGAAGCCCAAAATTTTCCGTAGCGTATCGGTATGTATCGTGCCGATCCCTACCGATACGGATACGTATCGGCCGATACGGCACGATACGCACCGATACTTAAAACCATGGCTACAAGTATACCCCATGATACCCCATTTAACTGTCAATTTATGTTACCACCATTGCATAGCAAGTCTAATCTTAACATGGAGTCTCAATGCACTATATCAAATCATTACAAAGATTCTCAAATAGCAATTCTCACTGGAGGTTAGGTTCTATAGCATATTCCTAAAAGTCTAAATTAGATCCAAAACCAAATGTACATCTTCAGTATATATAAGAGATAATAATAGTGTTTATTTGATCTACTTCTGTAGTGTTTATTCATTGCCTTACATACAAATCAATTGGAGATTCCACAATCTCAAGTTTTCCTAGTNATGAACTAGATTTTCTAAAAAAAAAAAAAATTTGGGGATTTTTTTTTTAATTAATTTCGGAATAAAAAAATAAAAAAAATATATTTTTTTGAGAAAAATCAAAAATTTTCATGGAAGTTGTAGAACACTTGTTTTTACATAACATATAAAAAATCTAGAAAACTGTTGGTGAGAGTGTGAAGTGTTTGTTTCAAACAACAAAAAATTCACACATAAGTAGCCGTAACGTACCGATACAGTATGATACGGCTCGATACTATACGATACCTTCGATACGTATCGATATGGTACCGATACTCTCGGGAATTTTTAGATTTTCAAAAGTTCGTATCGTAAAATATCGTACGTATCAGTATCGATACAGTATGATACGATACGATACATATGATATGTCGATACACAAAAAGAGGCCAAAAATTCTCTATAACGTATCGGTATGTATTGTGCTGATGCCTATCGATACAGTACGATACGTACCGATACTTAAAACCATGATTAGCACGCGAGGTGAATGAAAAAACACGCATGAGCAACTTCAACCCATAAGACAGAGGCAACGCAATCATTTCACGCCTTGTACGATCGGATTACTCGGAGGGTTGTCAGATGCCAAGCGATCAGAGTTCACAGTGGCCATCATCTGGACTGATAGTGAGATACTGTAAATATGCTGTAGAATGGAGAAAAAGAACGTCAATGGAACCAATAAAAAAAAAAAAAGTCCCTGAAAGGTTTTTCTTTTCTGGTGGATATTAGGAATTTTCGTAGTTTAGTTGTGTACCATTAAAGACAGTTTTCTATGATTTTTTTTCTCTTCTGAAAAAGTTTTCCTTAATTATGCGGTGAGGTTCAACGACGCGCAATCCAAGGGTCACCCGTCACCCTGATGATGCGCGGTGTGAATTCCCTCTCGTGCACTGTAGGAAACAACTCGATACTAATGTGGAGAAGAAAACAGGGACATGGTTCCAACTTCCAACGGCTCACCACCTAGCTAGGAGGAGGATTAGGAAAAACAATCTCATTCTCTGTAGATGATAGTTTTCCGTTTATTTTATCCTAATCATAGTTACGTTATCAACCCAGAAAAAAAAAATGTACTGATATAGATTGTTGATGCTGACAAATGATCGACCGATTGGCAGGGTAGACTGTAGACTATAGAAAAATTGAATGATGAAATTAGAGAGAGAACAAAACCGAGCAATAGAATAATCATTATATTATATATTAGTCTGGGTTATAAACCTGTCCGATTAGATGAAAGATACAATCTAATTCTAATTATGGGAAAGTAGTCTACTAGGTTTGGTGGGCTGAATTGAAACTTGTTCATAGGTGAAGACATGCTATCGAAGGGCTTAGCTTTTTTTTTGTTTTTTGATAAAAGATTTTAACAGAACAACCTCTGATCCCAAAGTCTACGGCTGTAAATCATAACGTTATGCCTCATGGCCCCATACCAAACCTTTTTTTTTTTTTGAATTTTGCTAACAGCAATGGGCCCATACCAATGCCAATTACGAAATCAAAGGTAGAATATGCCACGATTGGTGGTTGGTATTTGGTCCGCGGAGATGAAAGTGCAGATCCATGATCTGTACAAGACTTAGCGGGATCTATGGGGACGTGCGGCCTAACAAAATTCTCAGTCATAGTCTTCAACAATGGCGGACGTGCAGCCATGTTTTGCCAACAAGATGGATGGGCACTGTTCCTTTGTCCCATAGCCTGTGGGTATACTGTCAGTTAAACAAAGAATGACTGAATAATAAAAGATTTTGGAAAGGAAAATTAAGCTGCTTTACCTTTGCCGACACGTGGAGTTCATGGTGTGAGACTCTGGTTTTTTTTTCCTGTTTTTTTCCTCCACCGTTTGGCGAGAGGAGAGGGTGCCAGATAGGAACCTGTTTTCCGGATCGGCTATGCCTACGGCGAGTTTTATAGCGAGGCACCCGTGAATTACAATTTACATACGAAGTTCATTTCCCTCTCTCTCTCTCTCTCTCTCTCTCTCTCATCAGCTCATCTGGAACTTGCTAGAGAGAGAGAGAGAGAGAGAGAGAGAGAGAGAGAGAGTCGATGGAATCTCATCTGTACAATGAAACAGTTTCCTTTACAATAATTGATTCTTTTCTACAGCCAAGGTCAATATGGATTGGTAGCTGGGAACTTGCCGACTTGGAGGAACTTGAATTGAATCAGAAACTATATACTGCAAGCTAGCTTACAGCTGAAAGACCTATCGAATTGAATTCGCCCTCGATCGATATTCTGGAATAGTCGAGTCGAGCTGCTCGAGCTCGACCAAACTGAATGACGCTTACATTTTTTTATTTTTTTATTTTATTTTATTTTTGAGAGAGAATTTCAGCGCCTTTTAAGGAGATACCGAGAGATGGAGTTACGAGTCTCTTACCGAATTCAATACAAAAGTAGCCTTCTCACTCTCACCCCTCACTTTACCTTGAATTCTCTCGCCTTTTGGAACCTAGAAGCTCTATACATGTCCAGTATATAACTAGAAAGAAAATAAGACAAAAAGAGAAGAAAAAAGGTATCCGGTGGGGGGGGTGTTCTTGATCTCAGAACCCCGTAACACCCCTGAAATTGCTACTCCGATCTGTGAAATCGTAGCCGAAAAGCGAAGGCTTCTTCCGCAGAGGTTTTTCCGGCGGGAATTTTACTTTTCGTAGCGACGATAACACGGTAAGCAAACAGCAGTTAACAAATCTCACTTACACGATAAATTGGACTGAGTTCTCATTTCTCTCATCGAAGAATAATTAATCATTAAAGAGGAATAACCCCAATGCAATGATCTCTCTCCGACGTTGACGGACGATGTTGGACGGATCCAAAGCTAACGTTTTAAGTTTTTAACCTTACCTTTTTCTTTTCTTAGTAAATAATAAGTGGTAGGGTATTTGAAAAAAAGATAATAATGACGCCAAGGAGGTTTCTTTCCCGATCCGCTGTAGACAGATTCTGCATCTGACGGTTGTTGATACTCGTTCAACGATGATAAACAATTACAACTTACAAGTGCCTTCTTGCGTGACTTCTCTCGTGAGCTTCGTCACCGTTAAAGTCAGTAACGGCGTTCCGTAAGTAACGGCGTTAAGACAGAACTCTTTGTTTGTCTGCTTGACAGTGAAAGTGATCTCCGACTCCGAGAAAGAAAGCGATATGATTTAATAATGAATGTTGTAGAAGAAAGTTTCACAGGTTTTAATCTAATTTTATAATAGGAAAACCCTGAAACCGTGTTGTATTTTGGTGTTTGGTATCCCTTCCTTTTATCATTAGAGGTTTCTGCTTTCTGTGGTTTTGGATTCTTCACGCCTCTCCCCCTCTTCTCTTTTGTGCTGTCTCTACTTCCTTTATTTTGATAGAATGGAAAAAATAAAAAAAAAAAAAAAAAGAGAGAGAGAGAGAGACACGGAGAGAAAAAAGAAGTGAGAAGCCCCTAAAGGATTGAGAGCCATCTCTCCCTGGGCAGATTTTGGCAAGAGATGTGGCAAGTGTGTGTTCTCGTCCTCAGCATTTGTGTCTGGAGTCCGGTTTCTGTCAATGGTGACACAAAACCAGAGGACGGTAAGCATTTCGATCCCAGCTGCCAGTTGCCTGCAACTTCATTTGCTGCGTTCCTTTTTTTTTTTTTTTTTTTTTTTTTTCGCCTTTTATGTTTCTTTTCGTGACGAATGTTTGGGGACGCGTATCCAGCAATAAATTGCATTGCTCTGTTACTGTAAGCTCGATTATTGAGATTGGACATGACTCCTTAACAGCTTTTCGATGATCTCTGTGTCTTTTTTTTTTTGGCTCTGATGACATTGTTTTAATGTAGGTAGGTCTTCGTGGGTATGGAAGTGGATCTCGAGTTTTATAATTTTTTTTTCCCCTCTTTTTTCCCCCTTACATCTGCTCGTTTTTACTATAATATGCATGCAAGGGCTGAGGATTTGAGCTTTATTTACTGTGTGTGTGTGTGTGTGTGTGTGAGAGAGAGAGAGAGAGAGGAAAAACACCGTTTTTTCCCCTCTAGAAAAGATTGATGCTAAGTCCTAAAGATTGATTCCAGTAGATCCATGTTGGGTAAATAGGAAAAATAAGTAATGCCTCCTGATTATGATTGCTAACTTCACTGGATATTATTTTATGGAAATAGATGCTTACATCCTGGCCTTTTTGTTTCTTGGTCCAATTAGTGTGAATGCCAAGAATTTGATACATCATCCCTTGTAGTGGGTTGTATGCTGAATTTGTTTTTCTTGAAATTTGGAGGTAGTTGCAACATCTTTCCGTTTCTGAATGTTTCCTTACATCTCTTTTACTTTCTTCTTTTAATGGGTTGGGGGGGAGATCCAACAGATTGTTTTCTTCTCAGAATACTATAAATCGTTTTTTCATTTTTTTCCTTTCAGGTATCCTAGTCTGGTTTCTTTCTTGTGGCAGTAATTTCTTTTCAATCTTGAACCGCAATCTGTAAATTATCAATTCATAAATATGACTGTAGGAGGGTATTTTAGTCGCTAGATTCAAATTTTCTGTAGTTATGGACATCATATTGCAAGCCTGTTTTTGTAACAACCCCCCCCCC
>NC_056558.1:43896393-43922837 GCF_013358625.1 Macadamia integrifolia | reverse complement strand
CAACACACACACACACAAAAATATATATATATATATATATATATTGCAAACCTGTTTTATCTGTCTTTGATGAGCAGGTTTAGGTGTTTGAACATGGGACTTTTTTTTGGCACTTTGTTAAATGGGTCTTGCTGTGAATAGCACTTACTAAGAAATAATGATCTCTCTCCTCTGTCTTGTCAACTTCCCCCCTCCCCCCCTCTTTCTCCTCTCATTCTCTTAATTTTTTTATTGATATTTTAAATTGGCTTTGTTTGGATTTTGGTTTTCTTCATGGTAGTTATCAATGCAGTTCATTTTTCCTTTATTTCATTCTGGTATAATTTAGTAATAACCTCTCCAGCAGCTTGGAAATGGTATTTTTCTGCTTAATAATATTGGTTCCCTCCTTATGTAACCCTTAAGCTGGATTAGCTGGCTCAGGATGGTGAGATGAACTCTAGCAAAATTCACATTATATTTTTATTATCTATTGTCAGATAATTTTTTTTTTTTTTTTTTTTTGTTGTTGAATACTGTCATATGTTATTCCTTAACATTTTTGGAGCTTAATTATCTTATTCAATGCACCATAACCAACATGGGTAGTAGTAAGAAAGACAGTTTAGTCTCTGATGGAAATGTGTTTTTGAATCTCATGAATGACTCCTTATTGACTACATCCGTTGGCTTTTTCAATGCACAGCTTCTGCCCTTAGGGTCATGTACAGCAGCTTAAATTCTCCAGCTCAGCTAACAGGTTGGAGCTCAAGCAGTGGTGATCCCTGTGGGCAGTCCTGGAGAGGTGTATCCTGCTCAGGCTCTGCAGTTACAGAAATGTGATTCCTTTCTCTTTTTATTTTCCCTTCATGTTCTAATGCTTTTTCCTAATACATACATTTACTTATATGCCATATCCCACCAGCAAATTATCAGGTCTTGGACTTACTGGGTCATTGGGGTACCAGCTAACAAGTCTAACTTCTCTAACAATCCTGTAAGTGCTTTTTTTTTTTTTAATGTTATATTTTATATTAGCTTTGATTAATTGATTACTTGAAGTGTGAAAATCCATCCAGGGATGTAAGTAATAATAATCTTGGAAACCAGATACCCTATCAACTCCCTCCGAATTTGCAGCAACTGTAAGTTCTCCTAGTTCTACATTCTTTTGATCCCCTCTCCCCCTCAGCCCAAAGAGAAAAAAAAAATGAAAAAGCGTAAGAGCAACAACTGATATCTGAACTGCAGAAACCTCGCTGGAAACTCCTTCAATGGTGGGATCCCTTATTCACTTTCTCAGATGACTTCACTTAAGTACCTGTGAGTACCATTTGATTAGTGATCATTTAGTTCATTTTCCTGTGCAAAATTCCTTAGGAAGACTCTGAACTAAACGACAGCATTCTTGATGACTGTAGAAACATCAGTCATAATCAACTTCAGGACCAGTTGGGTGACATATTCGGACAGCTTTCTGCTCTTACCACATTGTGAGATATCTCTGTAACTTCTGAAAGCTATCATGATCACTTCATGCTAGATAATATCATTAAGAAATTGCAGCGTCATCTTCTTTATCATTTTGTTTAGTTTATTAAATGTTCAAAGTTTGGCCTTGTTACGGTATGTGACTTTGTTCATATTTAGGCTGTTTTTGGTTGGATATAAGTAAAAATATATTTTACTTAGGCTCTGTTTGTTTCGGCATCATGTAAAACTTTACATGTGAAAATTTTACATGGAAAAATTTACATGTAAAATTTTCCTTGTTGAAATATTTTCCAGTGTTTGTTTGCAAGAGGGAAAATAGGATGTCAAATATTACTGTAACATTTTTCGGCATTTGTTTGCAAGAGGGAAGATACCTTCCTTTGCTTTCAACTCTCATAGCTTATTTACCAAAAAACAAAACTCTCACAGCTTCTTGACAACCCGTTACCCCACATATCTACATCAACCATAACCCGCAATATAAAACTAGTGAATTTAAAAAAAAACCATCAGTAAAGATATGGGGAAGGAATCTCTGAGCAAACGGAATAAGGAGGCACACCAAAAGATGTGAACTGTGATAAATGAAAGAGATGGAATTGATTGCGAGTTACCGCAGCATTCGCGACACAAAGAGCACACTCAGCAGCATACTTGGGCTTGGGCTTTGAACTCCTTGGGGCTTGGGAGGCTCAGTTACAAAAAGAGTCTGCTATGAACCGATTGTGGTTTAGGACTTTGTACAAATGTAAGCAAATACTGGAAGAGTCCAAAGGACCAAAACGTCCATCCATCCCACCAAGACCACAATTCGTCTCGATCCCTTTGGACCTCTACTGTGTGAATTCATTGTTTAGAGTTGGTGGGCTACATGTGTGGGTGGCAGAGGTGTGTAGTTTATGATCCATTAGGCATTAGGAATATATATGATGATGGACCTCAAGTCCAAATCTAATAAAGTTTGGGTCCATTAGGTTTCTAGGCTCAAGCCCATTAACTCTCTCTCTCTGTCTTTGTGTAACCCTAGATTTTGCTTTGCTTCGGAGCTTATTTTGACCTTCCGTTCTACTGATCAATCTAAAAAACCGTGCATATCCTCTCGAAGCTTCAGTGCAAGTGAGAAATCTAACCTCATCTCTATTCTTCTTTCTTTCCTCTTTACTGAGCTTATTTATGATATTGTTTGGGTTTTCATGTTTAAAAAATGAATTATCTGTTTGTTCTGTTCGTTTTCTTGAGTGAATCCATCAGAATTGTCCACGCGAACACTCCTGATAATACCGTTCAAAGCAACCAAACAGAATATCCCGGATCGATTCCTCAAACCTAGTGAAGCCCCATCTCTGCTATTCCTCAAGTCCAACGATACTCCAAGAACTCTACACAGTTCACCATTCCCGTCCGATAACATCATTACCTTATCTCCAAAACTTATAGTCTTAGCCCACGCCTTCATCACAAACTCATCGTTCATGGCGATGCAAACCACTACATTGACATTCCCTGATTTCATCTCCTCGGCCATCTGTGAAAAGCGAGTACACTTGGGAGCGAATGGGATGGAGACTCCGAGGAAAACAAGTTTCTACCCTTTTGCGATTGATGAGATGGTGATGGATCAAAGATGGTTGTTTTGATCGAGGTAGGAGAAGGTTGTAGAGGGGATGGAACGGGGCTACCGTAGAGATTGAGGAAAGATGATTTTTGGGACGGAGGGAGGATGGCGTGAGTATCTAACCCATTTCCTTGATTTCGTTGGGGAAGAACATAATAGTTTTCCAAGCTTGTTTTCCGCCCATTTTAGGCGTTAAATATGTCTGCCTATTTTCAAGTAAATGCCAAGATTTTGGTAAAATTTTACTAAAATTTTCCAAGTTCCAAAACAAATGTCGGAAAATCTAATGTTACTGTAAAATTTTACATGGAAATTTTTCCACACCGAAACAAAGCTTTAACAAATAACTTCCAATGCATTTGGATGGAATGCGAGAAGTTGCATGGTACTTCATTCTTTACATGTCTCCCAAAGTTCTAATAGGATGCATCATTGTTTTTCTTTTTTGCTTCTTTCACTTTGTTAAGATATGTGTCACGATGAGGGCATTTGCCCCTATCGTGATTAGTTGTTATCTTTATCTTTGGTTTTATTCTTTCCTAGTAGACTAGTGTTTACTTTCCTAAATTCGAGTTAAACTAGGATTTGACTTTCCTTTCCAATTGGTTATTGATTCTATAAATATGCAATGAGGGGGACTGCCAAGCTATCGGTTGTTATTCTTGACAGTCCCTTCTTCTTCTTCTTCTCTCTCTCTCTCTCTCTCTCCCCCCTATTGCAGGTATTGATTACAGGTTCTAGGTTTGTCACACACTTCTTTGGGTTTCTCTCCCCAACCCTCTTCTTTTTATGCACTTCGTTTTTAACCAAACATGCTAGAAATATTATTGAGTTTAAACATTATCAATTACTTTCTACAGAGGGCAGTGTCTACCTGTTTGTAAATTTTTGTATTTTTCAGAATGGAGGTCTACGCCCTAATTCTTGTACATTCCACCTCCACAATGAAGTTCATATCAGATCTGTCTTAGAAAAAAAAAAAAAAAAAAAGGGAAGTGGTTATCAGAGCCAAATAATGATGGTAACAACAAAAGCAACTATGTATATAAACTTTTTTTTTTGGAATTGTTGCGAAAATATTTATCCTTGTAGCTGTTCTGTGGATTTCAGACCTTGTGAATGATAATGTGATGATGATCTCCCCTCTGTGCTTCAGGGACTTCTCTTTCAATGCATTTGCAGGTAACCTTTCTGAGAGTTTTAGCTCCCTTTCAAGTGTGACTAGCATGTAAGTAAAACAACTGGTTATCTGATTTGATACCAATACTTAATTTACCAGGTTTTCCTTGCTTAGTTATCTTATTTATAATTATGCAGGTATTTACAGAACAACCAATTTACAGGTACCATTAATGTCCTTGCGAATCTTCCCCTTGAAAATCTGTGAGTGATCTTTGTCAATTATTTGAGAAGCACGTATATTGTCCTTGCTATGATGGCGGAATTTTCAATTTCAACCCATTTAATGCTTCATTGCATTTTTGTTTTCAGAAATGTTGAAAACAACCATTTTAGCGGCTGGATTCCTGACCAGTTGAAAAGCATAAACAGTTTGCAGTAAGAAACACAAAACCCTGAGTTTCTTTTTGTGGAAACATATTTTTGGTTATTGTTTGGATCTGAGCTTTATGATTTTCACATCAGGACTGCAGGCAACTCATGGACATCAGGGCCTGCACCACCGCCTCCACCATATACATCTCCGCCACCAAGAGGACATTCCAATCGAAATAAGGGTAGCAGTAACAGCCCTTCTGATGGTAATGGTGGTGGGAAGAAATCAGGTATAGGAGGTGGAGGGGTTGCAGGAATAGTGATATCAATTTTGGTCGTTGGTGCAATAGTAGCATTCTTCTTAATGAAAAAGAGATCCAGAAAGCCTACGCCAGATGTTGAAAAGCTTGACACTGATCGACCTTTCACCCCTCTTGCTTTGAATGAAGTTCAAGGTAGTTTGCTTTATATGTTTACTCTTTATCTTTGAAGCTTTATCTGTCTTAATACTTGTGTGTCTTGCATAAAATGAGTAATAAAAGAGCATCCAACTTAGATTAGTCATTTTTATTTATTAGATATCAAAAAAATATTTTTACTCACACTTGTGATGGGCACAACCAATAGATAACAATAAATGGGCACCTGGGTTTTTGCATAGCCTTAATAACCATCTACAGCCCCTGGTCCTGATGGGTTCAGTATGGGGTTTTAATTCTGCTTGTTGGGATATCATTAAAGTGGATCTTATTTGGGTCCTTCAAAACTTCTGTTACCCCTTGGCCCTTGCCTTCTCACCATACGCCTTTCCAAGTAGTTTTCTTTGTATGTTTGCTCTTTATCTTTGAAGCTTTGTCTGTCTTAATACTTGTGTCTCTTGCATCAAATGAGTAATAAAAGAGCATCCAACTTAAATTAGTCATTTTCATTTATGAGATATTAAAAAAATATTTTTACGCACATTTGTGATGGGCACAACAAATAGATAAACAATAAATGGGCACCTGCGTTTTTGCATAGCCTCAATAACCATCTTCAGCCCCTGGTCCCTATGGGTTCAGTATGGGGTTTTATTCCGCTTGTTGGGATATCATTAAAGTGGATCTTATTTGGGTCCTTCAAAGCTTCTGTTACCCCTTGCCTTCTCACCATACGCCTGCAAGTGAAGCTAGACATAGGAACTTTACGACAGTTTGATCAAGTGTGAGGTATTGATCAAATGGTTCAAATTCTTACCAAAAAAGGCATACCCAGTGCACGAGGCTCCTGCCACTGCAGGGTCTGGAGAGGGTTACAATGTACAATGCCTTGCCCCTGCTTCGCGGAGAGGCTGTTTCTTGAATCGAACCCATGACCACTTGGTCATAATGGAGCAACCTTACTGTTGCACCAAGGTCCACCCTCTCCTCTGGCTGTTTTCACCATACAGTTAAAACTGCCTTAACCTTCTGTACTGCCAGTGCCCATTTATAGGTGTGTTTTGAACCTCCTTTGGACAAATAGAATGATTTGGAAACTTGAGAATCCATGGGCATAATCTTGCCTCATGGCTTGCTACAACATTAGGTAATTTAGAATTGAAAATCTGACGACTTTGCAATTATTGATTGGAAGCATTCTTGTCTCGAAGCAAGCAATTGCTTGATGTTGCTAAGATCATATTGAATAACTAAGGTGAGAAGCTGCAGAAAGAATATTTTGGAGGTTGGTCCGTCCAAAGACTGATACTTCTCTTGAAGTGAGAGGAACTTTGAAAATTTCAAAGAATCACCGAAGTTGAGTTGCTCAAGTTTAGGATGCTGTGGACAAACAAAATGTTAATTGCCTAACTCTGCTTAATTTTGTGTCAAGAATCTGTTTCAGTGAAATGGATCCCAGGATTTTCACTGAAGAACCTGATGAAACCATAGCTTCAGTTTTGATTTATCTCCATTACCATCTCTTAAGTGAAAAAATGTTTTCTTGGAGACCAGTGCAGAGGGCTTAGATATGTGCTAGTCTGACCCTTAAGCTATCAGTACTGGTAACTGGCCCTCAAATTCAGTGAAATTTACATTACCTTCTGAAGATGTTTTCATTTATATTCAAATGCAAAACTTTCATCATTATTACTGTCTTTGCAGAAATGAAGTCTATTCAGACATCCTCCATGATTAACACAAAGACGTTAGAAACTTCTGCATCGATGAACCTTAGACCTCCACCCATTGATCGGCACAAATCTTTTGATGAAGATGACTTTTCAAACAAGCCTCCTGTTGTCAAGAAAGCTAATTCTACTCCCATAAGCACTACAATGTATTCAATAGCAGACCTGCAGATGGCTACAGGAAGCTTTAGTGTGGAAAACCTTATTGGTGAGGGGTCTATTGGACGTGTTTATCGAGCCCAATTCGACAATGGGAAGGTATAGATTTCTTCTTGATGAGGTGTAGAATCCTTTACCCAATTTCCCATGCTAACAAATGATCAGTAAAATGATTATCATTACATGAAGTGTTTCAGAACACTCTTGTTAAAGCTCTAGGGGCAATTCTGTCCTATCAGGCTTAGTATTCTGTCCTATTAGGTTTATTGCCTTTTTACTTATTGTAATAAGTAGGTTAGGGGTAGTTCTGTCCCCTCACTTACCCTCTTATTTTGGACATATATATATATATATAAATGACCTGCGATAGTTACAATTCACTATCGCTTGGTTCTGGTTTGCAACAATCTCTACATCCTTCTTTCATGGCTTCCCATATAACCAAAGATGGGAATGCTCAGATAACTTCATTGGCCATTTCCTGGGGTGGTAGATCTGCTTGCTGGGACCTGGTATATAATGGTCCTGGACATTATACATGTGCCCTCACAGTGTTCTGATACGGTATTTGGTAGGCCATGATGAGAGCCTATGCATTGATTTTCTTGCTTGAATGCCTAGTGCCTATTGGTTCTTGATCTTGACTTCCAAATTTTGATGATTTGCCATAGGTTCTTGCTGTAAAGAAAATAGATTCGTCTGCTCTGCCTTCCCAATCATCTGAAGATTTCATTGAAGTTGTTTCCAACATCTCCCAGTTGTGTCACCCAAATGTGACCGAGCTTGTGGGATACTGTTCTGAGCACGGGCAGCACTTGTTAGTCTATGAGTTTCATGGGAATGGTTCTCTGCATGATTTCCTGCACCTCTCGGATGAATTCAGCAAGCCGTTAACATGGAATACCCGTGTCAAGATTGCTCTGGGGACTGCACGTGCATTAGAGTAAGTGATTTAGGTTATATAGACAAATAAGCTTTTCATCATTTAACACCATTTCTAATATAATAGTTTTCCCTTTAAATCAAAATTGAGGTATTTGGACAGAATCCCCAACCCCCAAACTCCAAAGCTCCTTGCACCATAATGAATAATGTTCTATGAAGGTTTGGCTGTTAAAGTATTAGTTCCATTGATAATTTGTTCTGCCACTAGTTGTGGGAACTGGGAAGCAACTTTATAGCTTTTAAGCCATTAATTTGTCTCACACACTCTAAAATTTTTTCTTCTCAACCCCCCCCCCCCAAAAAAAAAAAAGGGAGTTGGGAGCAGTATAAATTCATGTGATCTTACCTTGTAGGTTAAGTAAATTCCATGAACCAGGTCTACAAAGTTTATTGACCCCATCACATTACCTAAATATTGATATTTTTGGAATCTTCAATACTTGAAACCTGTAGGAGCTTGTATGAGTTACTTTGATCAGTTCTGGAGTATTGCTGGCAGTTTTGGTCAAATTTTCTGGAATGGTTCTTCTGGGAAGCACTCCATTGATTCTTACAAGTATTCTTATACTAAATGACTGCTATTAATTACTGGATGTGATAAAAAAAAAAATTACGGTAAATGATCCCCTAAAATAATGAGGAAGTGATTCTTAGCAGTAAAATGTGAATATAACAACAAAATTAAAGTTAAAAAAAAAAAGGACCACTCCAAAGAATGAAATTTGTGCCAAAGTTGACCTTAGTCAAAGTCACAGTGGAGAATCAAAAACCCCTTGGGCTCTTATTGTTCCAACGGAAAATATTTCCCTGGAAAGTCAACTATGTTCATAAATGTTCTCCTTATTTTCTGCTATTTAAATTTCTTTTACAATTGTACACCATAATGAAGCATATTTGAGCTTGATTGAGTGAGGGAAAGAATCCAGCCATATGATGGGGGTGTTGACCTCCATGGATGCCAAGTGTATCAACCACCAACATACCACCATGTTTTTGGGAAAAGAAGATCCTGAAATTGTAATGGAAATTGTTTTTCAAAATTTTGTATAACATCAGTAAAATATATTCTCGTTTTTAAGTCTCATACAACTTCAGTTGCATCTGTTTCAAATTCCTGGAAAATATTTTTCGTTGAAACAAATGGAACCTTAGTGTCATTCTCCAAAGATGTGGTACAGAATGCACTCTTAGTTCGTCCTTAAAGGTGGACCTTGGTGTACTTCATCTGTTTGCTTTTGCAAACTTTACATTTCATGGAAGATCTGATTGGCCAACTCTCTGGCTGATGGGTAAGCTAGTTGTGGTGTCAAATCTTTTTGCTTGGATCCCTACTCCTTGTGGGTAGCCATCTTCGGCCTTTGCTGGCAATAAATTTATTTGTCTTAAAAATAAAGCACACTTAGTTTATCGAATGTGAAATTATTTATACCTGGTCATAGTTCAACTTTGATTTCGAGGAAAAGGTAAGCATTTTCTTTAATGATTTAAATGAAAAGATAATTGTACAGTAACAATTGCCAATGGACCAATTAAGGACATCATAACTATAGAACTGTAGCTATGTTTGTTCCCATTCTTTTTTTTTTTTGTGGGGGGGGGGGTGGCGGTCTTATTCTTTTCCTTTAAATCTGAAACTGAGCTACTATTACTGGCCAATTCTTCTAAAGGTGCCAGATTTGTCACTCACCAAAGTCAATGTGTTTGTCCAGTGCTCTGTTGATCTGAGCATGTTATGTGCTGTAATACGAAAAGGTGGGTGCATTGCTCCATACTAACTAAAAATCTATTCAGGTATCTACATGAAGTTTGCTCGCCATCTGTTGTTCACAAGAATTTCAAGTCTGCCAACATTTTACTGGACATGGAGCTGAATCCTCACCTTTCAGATTGTGGCTTAGCAAACTTCATACCAAATGTGGATCAGGTGAGAATTTTGAGATTCCAAAAGTTGTACTACAATTTCTCATATCCAAAGCATGCTGAAATTACATGATTATGTTGGCATTTTATCTCAATTTTTCTCATCACTAGTCCCCTCAATAATGCCAGAAGAGTTGGGCTGAGGAAGGATTTGTGTTTTAGTATGCAGTACATAACCATGAAATAATTATCTGACCTCTGCCATGGGGCTATGAATGTTCTATTTTTATTATTATTATTATTTGAGTGGTGGGGGGAGGGAAAGGGGGTCTCGAATAAACACAATCATGAGTAAAATTAGCATGATCAGTATACAAGCGTGACAAGAATGTAAAAACAAACATTAGCCCCAGAAACATGAAAGCGCCACATCAATAATGTGGTTATATTGACTTTTCTTTTTTTAATAGGGAATAGAGCCATTTGTACACTAATCCATACCTTCTGCTGTCCTTTGCTAATTTATCGACAAGTTTGTTGCTTGATCTAGGCCACCATTGACGTGAGATGTCTGTGGAGGATGTTAGTCATCTTGCTTTTTTTATCACTAAAGAGTCTCCAATCTCTCCATAGGTTGATGCCTACCAAGCTTGTCTTACAACCATGTGTCAATAATCTGTAATTGGTGATCCAACAAGAATCTCTGAAGTCCTATACTCTCCCTCACCACAAGCTCCAAAATCTTTCCTCAAAGATGTACCTCCATTACACCCGACCTCTTTTATTTGTCATGGGTGGAGACCAAGTGCAAAGAAGCCTATAACACACCAACTACTTATCCCTAGATCTGTTCCATTTATAGCACTAGAGCTCCTTGGAAATGGGGTTGTCTTGGTTATAAGCAAATTGTACTAGAAAGACACTGCTGATCTACCTGTCAATAGTTTCATAGGCTGAGGTCTTGGTATGGTTTCAGCCATCACTACGCCTGGTTCCTGTAGCCTGCTCATCAATAACCGGAGTGAAATTCTACCCTTACTTATTCACCACTTTTTCAGGTGTTGAACCATAACGTGGGATCTGGATATAGTGCACCTGAGGTTGCAATGTCTGGCCAGTATACGATGAAAAGTGACGTGTATAGCTTTGGAGTGGTCATGTTGGAGCTTCTTACTGGTCGGAAACCATTTGATAGGTAAAAACCATCTGATATTAGAAGCATAAGGATGTTTTTCAAGTTTTCTCAAAACTTCAATTCTGTTTTTCTTTTTATGTGGATAATTCCGGCAGCTTGAAGTCAAGATCTGAGCAATCATTGGTCCGGTGGGCAACACCTCAGCTTCATGATATCGACGCTCTGTCAAAGATGGTTGATCCAGCTCTTAAAGGGCTGTATCCCGCCAAGTCCCTCTCGCGATTTGCTGATGTGGTGGCTCTTTGCGTCCAGGTAATATGTCAGCAAAGATCTTGAACAGCAATTTAGTATTGTGATCTCCTGTTACCACCTGTTATTTTTCCCCGACTGAGTATCATAAATCTTGATTTGGGCAGCTGGAGCCAGAGTTCCGACCACCCATGTCAGAAGTGGTGCAAGCACTTGTTAGGCTGGTGCAGCGAGCAAACATGAGCAAGAGAACGGCTGCAGATGTGCAAGGAGTTCGGAGAGCAGAAGACACAGACATACAGGAGTAAATGTTTAAAGTAGGCATGAGCTTGATATGATCCCTGTTGATAGGCGCTTGTTTTTTTTCTTTGGGTGGGGGCGGGCGTGGTGGTTTCTGGGTGAATAGAGAAGCGGAAAGGGAAGAGTGAGAGATGGGGTGGGAGCTTTTGTTTTCAGAAGGATATGGTGGCACACTGACACTGGAAAATTTATATGGATTCATTGATTTTCAAAGGAGTACTGAACAATACTTTCCTCGGTTTGTAATTTTCTATTCTCTTTTGTCTTCAATGGGCTTCCTCGATCCCCTATATATGACATTCTTGAACGGAAATATTGCATCTGCTTCTAACAACGATGGAAATTAATTTGCCCATTAAAGCTTTTATTATGCCTTTATAAACAGGGTAGAGATTAAGAATCTGCAAAAAATTAGCTCAAAATCCTCATCTGCTATTTGTCGCAGGGTCATGACACTTTGAGAGGTACCTGTGGGCTTGGGATGGTGCACAATGCACCGTGTTGTCACACTGGTTTTGTTCCAACAGGTAAAGGGCATGTCGGGAAATCAAAAATCGTGCCAGTATGCTTTTTCAAGGTTGTTGATTTCTCCTACTACAGAAAAGGATCAAATGCTTAGGGCTACCTTGAGAAAAAGAATTTTGTTTCACCTTTCTTGGTTCCTCTTGGTGT
Organism: Macadamia integrifolia; assembly: GCF_013358625.1. Taxonomy (NCBI): domain Eukaryota; kingdom Viridiplantae; phylum Streptophyta; class Magnoliopsida; order Proteales; family Proteaceae; genus Macadamia; species Macadamia integrifolia. Next base: position 43,910,786 of record NC_056558.1, on the reverse strand, counting down.
TGTTTTATCTTAATAAATCTTAAATGCAAGTGTGATTCAAATTTACTGCATCAAACAGCAACCCATGTAACTTATTTAGCCCCTCAAACAGAGAACAAAGAGAATCTTTAAAAATGAGATTGAAGCTTCAGGAATCAGTTTTGCTGCAATAATCAAGAGAAAATCTACCTCACTTGGACGTAGCCGAGTCCTCTTTGCTTTTTAGGGTTGTAGATGAACCAAAGAGACTATTATGGAACATGTGATAAGGTTTCTAGTTTTGCTCGATTTAGAGAAGAAGAATCGATTGTAGCTTCTTCAGCAACCACCCAAGATTTCAAATGTTCAAGAAGCACGATACGATCAGGAATGCAGGGGTATGCGTGGGTGGAGGAGAGGCACAGTTACGGTAGGTTCTTGCGTTTCTTGAGGGACGAGAAGCATGATTGAGTCATGCATGAAATTATCGGGAACGCCCTCAATTAAACCACCCTTTATTCTTTCCTGTTTTTGCTAGACTCCCTCAAAAGTTTGTCTTTTGGGATGCACAAAATGGATTTTTTTTTTTTAATTCAAGGAAATAAAGAAGACATTAAGATTAAGACAATTTACAAGACAACGTTTGAATCATAGCCATTTGAGCCTTGAGCTTAACGGCTCCTAATGTCCCAGGGTTACTTTGTACACAAAAAATCTTGCTCAACAGATGATCAAGTTCCAGTTTGTGAGCAAAGGCAGCCCATGGCCACCTCAAAAGATTACTACTATCCCATAAACCATCTATATCAGCCACATTTGTTAAAATCCTATCCACCTTCCATCCTTGCTTCAAGAGAGCCTTTAATCTGATCAGCATTCCCATGGTCGCCGCATCAAAAGCCTCTCCTGTCATAGCAAAGTCAGCAAGGGAATATAAGTATTGCCTTTCTGAACAAAAAGCTATAGCCCAACCAGAAATACCCAAAGATCTATTAGCCACAGCCGTGACTAGAAGCACATGGTCTGCAAATACAGGCAAAAGGCGAGTCATAATAGTCCTACAGTCATATTCCGATTCCTCAAACCTGGATGGTGGTGATGTATAATACTTATAATATTTAGCCATCCATATATTGACTTGTGAAAGCATGAAACCAATATTTGGACGTTGCGACCGCATCACTACCATATTCCTATGATTCCACAAAAAGTAACAAGTAATAATAATACCATAAAAAACATACGATAATTCTTTAGGATCAAAATTACACGAGTTAAAACATACATTATTACGGAAAGAACTGAAGAAAAAGAAATATTACTTAAACGTAAGCCCACCGGACTGGCAACCGAAATCCGCTGTGAGAATTCACAAGCAAAGAAAATATGGAAAGGGTTTTCCTGCTCAACATGACATAGAGCACATGTAGTGTCTATATCCATCCATTTTCGTAGGGAGCACTTTGATGGGAGACCATCCATGGTCATTCTCCAAAAAAATATCTTAAATTTGGGATGGATTCAGAGTTTCCAAAAGAAACACCACCATTGAGAGCATGGAGATGAGCATACACACCAGTTATAGCAGCCATTGTGGTTAGTAATAGACTGATTGGAAAGATATTTAGCAGTCAGTTTGGTTGTGAGACACCCTCTTTTGGATAGACGACATATCCATTTATCACTTTCATTTGAAATTGGGAGAGACACAATTCTATTGGAAACAGGAGCAGGTAGAACAGAGTTCAAGAGATCAAAATTCCAACTACTGTTGATGATAAAATTATTAACCATACACAACACAAGATCAATAGAAGGAGGAGCAAATTCATCAATGAAAGTTACATTAGAGTTAGAAATCCAAAGATCATGCCAAAACTAAGTGGAAACCCCATTTCCAATTTTTCTAAAGATCATATGTTTCAGAGTAGGAAGTCTACTTACAATTGCATTCCAGCATGATGATCCTCTGGTTTTCAGAGAACAGGGTAAAAAATAGAACGATTGTGAAAATATTTGGCCCTCAGCACCACTGACCATAAACTACCTGGTTTAGTCAGCATCCGCCATCCCAGCTTGAGGAGGAGAGCCTTATTTTGGGTTGAAGAATCCCTTATGCCAAGACCACCAATCGACTTAGGGCGACAAATTCAATGCCATCCAATAAGATAAGCCTGACGATAAGAGTCACAGTCTCCATTCCAGAACTGAATAGAGATAGAATCAAGCTACTTGCATATAGTTTTAGGGATAGCAAAACAGGACATAAGGTAAGAAGGCATAGACGCAAGAACTGATTGAATGAGAACCTGTCTGCCAGCATAAGACAGAGATCGAGTTTTCCAAGTGGCAAGTTTGCACAACATGGATTTGACGTTTTTGTAAAAGGTGTTCCTAAGGTACAAAAAATAGACGGCATGTTCTATGAGAATACAAGAATGAACCAGATTTGCCACATAGTTTTGAAGTGTTTTTGTAAAAGTGTTATCAACTCCCGAGACACAAACATGGCCGTCTCATTCTACAAGAACACAAGAACAAAATGAAATTGCCAAATGGTTTTGAGGTGTTCTTGTGTTCAAGCAGCACAAAATAATAGAAAGACTGTGTTTGGTAACGTTTCCCGTTGATTATTTTGGGATAAGTTGTGTCAATTTAAGCAGAAAGGGGGCTAAGGCCTGCGAGACCTAGTCTTACACAATGGGGCTCTTCCCTCCAAAGGAGCTTGGTGCCTTTTGCATAACCTTGAATCTTCCTAGGCTCAGTTCATGAAAGCCATTTATTAACCAAACTGCGATTTCCTGAGTGCCTGACTAGGGATTTCTCCCTCGTGGGCATGGCGCAGTCTAATCGAAGGAAGAAAGGTCCTCGAGGAAGGACTATACTAGAAGTTTGGGACTGGCTCATCCATTAGTATCTAGAATGATAGATGGTTGCCTTCTCTCCATGGATTTAAAGTACCCTCCGTTGAAGCTTAAGGCCTTCCAATGGGTGTCCAATCTAATCTTTGAGACTTCTGGCCAGTGGGACATTGAAATCCTCAACTCTTTAATTCACACAAGGCACTAAAGATGCCATCTTAAGCATCCATCTTCCTTTATTCCCCTCGGAAGACACTTTTGTGTGGGGAGCAACAAGAAATGGATAATACTCAGTTAAATCTGCATACCACCTTTTGTGCAACATTGAAAGTCATAAGAAGTCCATGCTTCCTCAAAGATAGGCTCACAACAAGTGGAGTGACACCCTTGAGGAGGTGTGGAAGCAGATATAGGGTAATGACACTTTTCCAAAAATTTGATCCTTCTTATGAAAAGCTAGAGTGAATGGCCTGGCAACAGGGGAGGGCCTTCAAAAGAGGCAATGCAAGACCGATCCTCAATGTCCAAGATGCGGAGCCCCAAATGGAATCCGTCGACCACATCCTTTTCTATTGTCTCTACGTGCAAGCTGTGTTTGGCTCTCCATTGACGTTAAGAATGCCCCAACACCACAATCTAACATTCTCTGAATGGGTCAGCTCATAGAAAGTTTTCCAAGATGAAGGAAAATGATAATGGAGGGAAGCAGTAACCCTAATGACCTTCACCGTTTGGTCTATTTGGAAAGCTCGAAATGACCTTGTTTTGGGTAGCAAGAACTGGCACCCTCTATAAATGATTGATGCATCAGTCAAAGCACAAGCAGACTGGCTCTTCCAACCACACAATCCATCACCTAGCTCCCAATCAGCACCATGAAACTGCTACATGGATCCCACCAGGTCATCCAACTCTAAAGATCAATTGCGATGCCTCAAAAGACCCCATCAGCAGGAAATGCGGCCTTGGATTCTCTAGCAGAAAGGGATCGCCACTTTGGCCAAATCAGTGATGACCACGTTTGGCTCAATCATAGAAGGAGAAGAACTAGCAATTCGTAATGGCTTACTTGAAGGACTTGGTCTTGGCTTCGATCATCTAGAGGTGGAATCAGATAACAAAGAGCCGATCTCTTATATCCGAAACCCTTTATGAGCAACCCCCTTACTGATCCAACCAATCCTGACAGACATCCATCACCTCTCTACTTACCTGTTGTCATGCTCCTTCTCTTACATTCCTAGGGAAGTTAATGTTTTAGTAGATGCCTTAGCCCAGAAAGCCCTGTCTATGCAATGGACGAGAGTCTTCCCAATTCCACTCCTTGGCTCATGAAACTTTATACTCCATTGGCCACGAGCCCTACATATGCTGAGCAATAGAATCAATTTTATTAGAAAAAAAAAAGCACCCATCGTCATATATTCAAAGGGAAAGGAGAAAGGGGAAAGGGGAAAGGGGAAAAGAGATGCAAAAACCGTTAAACAGTGGGTGTCTCTTAGACTCGGATCCTCTCCAGCTAGCTTGCATCTAATGGCTGGAAGGACCTAGATGCATGACCGGGTACTCCCAGCCATTGGATGCAAGGCTGGGCGATCCAACGGCTGCAGGGATCTGAATCCGGGTTTCTATTACTCGCAGGAAGAAAAGAAAAAAAACAGGGGGTGTTTTGTCATTTCGATTGGCTTTTGTCCCCATCCAAGGTCCTTTGCGCAGGACCTTTTGCCGTATCTATATATACGCTAGAAGCCTGGTTGCCGGTAGGACTGCAGGACAGCTCGGTCAAGTTCTCTTGCTGCGGAAGAAAGCTCGGAAAAAGGCTTCGAGACAGAAGTTATACCATGGCGCCTGAGCCTGAAGAAGAAATCAGTGAGAAAAATCCACGGCCTCTCGATGAAGACGATATTGCTCTTCTTAAAACTTATGTACGATTCCTTTCTAAGAGACGTTAATCGTTTCTCTCTTTAGCTTGTTTAATTTTCGCGATTTAATATGTTTTTTTTCAGATGTAGTGGAATTCGTAAGGTTTTCTGTACTCTAACGTCCATTGGGTTGTAGGATCTCTTACTTTCTGGCCGATAGATGATAACTTGATTGTTTTTCTCCTTTGGCTGCCTTTTAGGGCTTAATGCATCCAGTACCTACCAAAAAAAAAAAGCGCAGTAGTTTTCGCAGCTCTACTATATTCAACATCAGAAACTGGTTTTAGTTACTGACCTAGGATTTGCGACGGCAACTATCCTTGGTAGTTCTTACCAAACATAGAGCATTTGATTCAGTAGCATAAGGTTTATGACGATCAGTTTGATTACGGAAATAAATGTCTCCTGACTGCTATCTTTCTTTGTTGAAAGTTATTTTCTGGAGTATTTCTTTTAATCATTTATTACTGATTTTGATTCGCTTTCCCTCTAATTTATGGAAACCCTAGAGATGTGTAGAGATATTCGTTCGATATTCTTTTGGGAGTGTAGGTATTGAAATTTTATTGAACTTAGTTTCATAGATATGATGGTTGGTGTGACTTATGATTTTTTATTTTATTTTTGGCTTGGTTTACCTATTCCAAATGGTGATTTATTTGATGGCTGTAGTTTTTCCTTTACACGATTTACAAGGCTAGAGAGTTTTTACAATTCCCCCTCCACTTGGCTATGGTCAAATTTCTTTTTTTTTTCCAATGAGGAATTGGAGTTTTTCTCTAGTCATGAATCTTCTCGTCAATGACATTCCCAAGACATAATTCTTTTTTCTATTTCAGCCTGAAGCATTGGCCAATTCTTTGGGTACCGTATGAGTATGGAACCTGAGTGACTGTATCAATTTAGGGTTCTTACTTTCTTGAGGCTATCTTATAAATATACTTGCCAATCTTTCTCTACTACCTCCATGAATTTTATATTTCTTGCATTACCGTCAAGGACATGATGGAGTGAAAAAATATGTAACCCTAATTTGGGAGAAAATGCTCACTGAGAGAAAGAAATTAAAGAGTTTGCAAAGGCTCAGAGAAAGATGTTCTTCACTCAGTTGGAAAATCTTTGAGGACGTAATCTAGAAAGGAATTGCTTGAGGTTGGTAGCTCTAGTTCTGAGGCCAACTGATAGAACCTGATATGGGATTTCTGAGGAATGACTTCAAGATTTTGTTTCTTTGGGTCTATATGTCATGTTTATATTGAGAGTCTTGAGGAAAAGTTTCCAGCTTTTGATTATTTTTGTTTATATGCCCTGTTATATGTAGGAAGTATTCTGTTAACTCATTGTTCTCCTATTCAATGTAAGATTGATTCCCTTTGATCCATAATAATTTTTTGAGTACCCAATAGAAAAATATTAATATCATTAGCTATTAAAATATTCAACACTGATGCAAAAAAAATAAAAATCATTTATTATAGAAGGAAGCACCCGACATCTTTTTCCTCTCTCTAAACAATTGTCAACCAATTCACCACTAATCAGCTCCATCGTCCAGGTAAACCTAAAATGGGGCAAACAATCAGAAACACACTTGAAGGATTTCTTTCTTCTGTAGAGGATATGCCTTTTGAGGATTTGAATTGGTTATTTGGTCCCATATCATATCTTTTAATTTCTTGTAAATTTTAATTGCAGGGTCTTGGACCATATTCCACCAGCATAAAGAAGGTGGAGAAGGAAATCAAAGAAATGGCTAAGAAGGTTAATGATTTATGTGGTATGTTATTGTCCCTACTGCACTGGATTGTTTGAATCTTAGGTAGAAGGGAAAGGAAACCAGCATCAAGCTTACAGTACCTGAAAATAATCTGGAAGAGTTGCATTTACTTAGTGGTTCAAATGTATAGTTGCATGATGTAGATTCAAGTATTTACAAGATTGAACTATTGTAGTTTATTTCATTTCTGCATACACTTGTTTCTTATTCCCATGTCTCTAACATGAAAGAAGATCCTAATATATTAAAACCTAGACTTGCATGCTGAGTGGGGGAAAAGATGATTTTTAAGGGGGGAATGGTAGAGGGGTGGGGTTGCCTATGATATGTTGAGGTGGTTGTGCTCTTGGATACTGAAAGATATGGGTGTTGGACTCAACAAACCCCAAAATAAGGATTTTGGGACTGGGAGGGTGGTATTAATTTTTTTTCTCAATATTTAATTATTTTGTATTGTAAAAAAAATAAATTTCTAAGTCTTACTAGAGGCAGGGATTAAGATATCAAATTAGATGTGTTGGATTGGTTTATCCAAAGACTGATTCAATCCCAAATTGTGTACCTAGATCCTTAACCAGAGGGTTCACATTTCATATAAGCAGCTGGTCCATAGTGTCTAGGTTATTCTATCAATACCATGGTGTAACCTAGGGTTCCAAAACCCTAATTCAGGTCGCTATGGGCCCACCAAAGTGATAGAAAAACTTAGTTTTGGAGGAACAATGGAAGTTCAGTAACTCAATTGAACTCAGCCTTATCCCAACTAATAGAAGTCTACTACATGTGATGCAGATTAATCACCAAAATAGGCTTGTTTTATTAGGAATAAGCCTAGGGTTGGATTCCATACATGTTGGACCTTTGATCTCATGTGTTTTGAGTGTAATAGACCACTTTTATGGGTCTAAAAGGGGGGCATCTAAGGATGCATACGGGTAGGGGTATCAATCGGTCGGTCCGGCTCAGTTTTGGTCCGGGTTGAGTCGGTTCGGTGTGGGAAAGCTGAAACCGAAACCGAACCAATAAGGAAATTCCGGTTTCGGTTTGGTTTCGGTTTTGGTGCGGTTTGGTTTCGGTTTGTCTTCGGTTTCTTAAATAAATTTGTAACCAGGTTGGTTTTGGTTTTTGGTCCAGTTTGGATTCGACTTTCCATACAAATGTATACAAAACTAGGCAAATTTTGATTTTTTTAATGAATTTTGGAGTGTTTCGGTTTCTTACCGGTTTGGTTTTAGTTTCGGTCCGGGTTTTGAGCCGGTTTTGGTTTGGTTTCGGGTTCATCCGGTTTCCGGTGCGGTTCGGTTTGGTTTTGGGGTTGCAATACTCCAAACCGAACCGAACCAATAAGGCTTCGGTTCGGTTCGGTCCGTGTTGTTATCGGTTTGGTCCGGCTGGTTTTACCGGTTCGGTTTAGGAATTGACACCCCTACATACGGGATTACTAGTTAGTTTCCATTTTAGTTGGGTTTGATTTGTGTTATATTTGTTTCCTTAGGAGTCGAGTTATTAATTGAGTTTAGTCATTAGTAGTTAGTTTCTTTTTTCAACTAGTTTCTAATTTCAGTTTCTAGTAACTATTGTATTAGGAGAATGTTTGGTTTCCTTTTTTGATGAACCTTCTATTTTGTAATTCCCTTACCCATCAACATTATAAATAAAAAAATGAGGCTCCTAAAGCTTAGATGATTTTGATAAAAAAAAATTGTTGGTTGTTGCTATTGTCTTCTTCATGAAGAGTTGTCTTGTGTTTGATCAAGGCTGATGGAATTGGTGTTTGATCCAATTGACTCTTTGCGGTGTGAAGCAGAAGAGGTTCCTTTCAAGTGTTCTTCTTCTCCTTCAAGCTATTTCTCTCATCTGTTCTAAAGTATTCAAGGGGGTTAAGTTGTTGGTCTGCTTCATAGGTATCTAAATCCTTTCTTTTACCCGTTCTGTCCAGGCGATAGAGGTTTCTGTGAAGGGATTACAGAATCTGCCAGGCCTATTCCTTCATCGGTTTTTTCTGATTTTCTAACCAGAGGTTCCCCTCACTCAAAGAGGAACTCGATCCAAATCTGAACCCCTTCTGATCTGTGGTTGGTTAGATACGAGAACTCACCCCGTTCTTGTCCTGTAGTGCTAGTGATTCTGTTTTCAGACCCGAAACAGAGATCGGTTAATTGGACCTGCTTCCCTTTGATTATCTGAAATCTGATGTGTGTTGAGTACTTGAGTGACTTTTGGGCTTAATTTTCTGTACCCTAGCTACCCTACTTAGCTAGTCCCAATCTAGTCTCAGAAATCCTTGATTACTGGGCACAGCAGACTTGGTTTCAGATCTGATTTTAAATCTGATTTTAACTTGTGTTGCTGTTATTGGTTGTTCTTTGATTAAAAGATCCTGAAGTTGAGACTTGGTTAGACTTCCCTATCCTTGTCTACATTAACATGGCTCTTTTTTCTCCAATCAGCTCTATTTAAAGCCATATTTGTTACTAGTCTCATGCTATTTATGTTTTTCCTCACTTCTTCTAGAGTCTTTAGGCCTAACCTTGGCTCTTTAACTCCTTCAATCTGAGTCAAACTACCCCTCTGTACTAGAGCATTTCAGAGGCCTACGTTGCACAGATCCGTGACACCTTAATTGACTTTCTCGTAACTTGCTATGTATCAGAGTTGCTCCTAAATTCTAATTTGTTTGTTCCTTATTTTACTTTTCCAAGTTTTACCACTCGTCCTTCTCATTTCAGCTGCACACCAAGTTTGTTTGTATGCTGTTTCTTTGCTGCCCAACATTCAGCTTCATCCAATATTGTTGGTTATTTAACGGTTGTATAAAATTTGCCAATGTAGTCTATCACACCACTCTCCAGACACACCCCTCACTTCATCCACCCCATTCTAATTCTTTGTGCAACATCATACTCTATTTTTTCACTTTGCTCGATCTCTCTATCATCAATTCAACTACCTCGCTTCCAGTCCTACTGTTACTAAGTTACAAACAAGCCTATTTTGGTCATGAAAATGCATCAACATGTGTAACACTACTAGAGAAATCAGGTGCTCACACCCATTGTTGTCAAGGTGTCGTCTAGGCGATGACTAGGCGTATAGTTAGCCTAGTTTGAGTTTGGGCGACTATTGCCTTATTGCAAGACGCATCTCTTATTATGTCAAATATCATTTAAATAAATGTTTTTATATTTTTTATTTTATTTAATTAAGATATTAGTTATAAATAAGCAAATTCCCCCTATCCAATAAAAAATAGTTTAAACATCAAATTCTAAAAGGATAAAAAGTCAACCCCCAGTCCAAGAACAAAAACCGATTTTTTGGTACTACAAGCGGTTTTCAACTTTCAAATGCTGGGTTTTTTTTTAGTTATGAAAATTCCATAAATCTTATCATGGTAAAACAATGTCAAAAACCAAAAGTTCGGTAAAATAATCTTTTGTTTTGATATTTATAAAATTATTTTCATTTAGGCGATTTTAACAGCATTCACGCATTTTTAAATAAGTTTGAATGAAAAATTATGTCATTAAAACTCAGATTTAAGTAATCTTAGGCTTGTTGGAAAGCTAATTTTGTGTTCTACCTAATACAAATTCTCATGTAAAAATGAAATCATTTGACCAGCCAAACTTATTATAGAACAAGAATATTTCTAAATGTTGATTTTTGATGTGTTAATGCTGATTTTTTATGATACAAGGTATATGTAACAAACTAAATAATATTAGAAAGGGGGGAAAAAATAATACTTGGTCGCCTTGTTGACCTTAAGGTGGTTTACATATCGCCTAAACACTTAGGCAGCCCCTCCAACGCCTTGGTTTGCCTTGGTGCCATGACAACTATGCTCACACCAAGTTGTTCTACATGTTTCCAAACTTCTCCTTTTTCCTAACCATTTTGTCTAACCTTTCAAGTCTCAGGAATCTCAACTACGTACATATTACAATCGAAGCATCCATTCCAATATCAGTATCAACTATAGCACTTCCAAGGAGTTTATTTGAATTAAAAATATCAAGCAACAAGTACTACAATTAGTCGATCTTAGAAGGAATCGATTATCAAACATAATTAAAGAATGGTAATCTTAGGAGGGGATTTACTAAATATATTGTTAAAGCAAGGAAAAACCAGGTTCAAGATTTGCAACAATGCGACCTAGAAGTACAGTCTCACCAAAAAAAGAAAAAATATTAATACAACAAACCCATTTTCATTTCTGCACTACAGAGGGAGATTGCAGCACTCTTTTTCAGTCCATGGAACAACCATGCAACCCAGGAGTACAGTCCCATAGATGATAGACCAAAAAAAGAAATAAGGATACAACAAACGCATGCAAACATTTGTTTTCTCCACTATCTTCCATCCTCTACAAGTGTTGATTACATCCATAGAAAGACTCCATCATAAAATGGAAACTAACCCAATCTAGGGGACTAAAATAAAATAGGAAATTACTCTCTCCTTAAAAACAAATATAATAGAATAATTAAAAGATTATATATCACCCTTAAAAGAAAATATCTAATTTATCTTATTATACCCAAATCCCAATTCGGTCCTGGTTCTTGGTTGGAGCTCTCAAACAAGTTCGGCCCCGGTCCAAATAATTGGTCCTGCATTAATTCTCTTTCTGTTGAGAAAAACTTTCCCATAAGGTTTGTGGAATGAAATAAAAGCACACGAATGGGGGCTAGCTGATCCTTGTCTGCGACCTAAACAAAATCCAAGATATGAAGCTTCGATGTTGCATTTGTGTCTTGAAATATGTGGGGATTAAGAAACTCAATGTGTAGAACGGTTATTGTTGTAGTAGATTCTATTGTTGCTTCACCCACTATAACTCTCTCGCCTTCCTACTATGTTTTTGAGCCACTAGTTTCCCTTGAAGACCTCAGTTCTTTTTTTCAACTTTGTGAGGCTCAACTTTCTTTTCTTTGGTCTCGGGTCCAGGCTGTAAGCTAAGAAGTCTTGAGCATCTCCATCAAGTAGTTGTACTTTTCTTTGGTTCTTGGTAGATGCAGTAGCGATATCAACTGATCTGAAATTCCTATTAGCAAGGTCTAACCAGATTTCTATGTTCAGCCCACTGATACATTTCAATTCTCGATGTAGATCTGTCTCTTGGAGTTTGCACTTGGAAGATAAATTGTGGAATTCCATGTTGTAGATATTCACATATTTACCACCTCGTGGAAGTTGACCATCTTGTGGAAAAGCACATTCTCATAGTTAGAAGGAACAAACTTTACATTCAATATCTGTTTCATGACCTCCAATTGGTGATAGTTTCAAGTGATAAACCTTGACTGTAGCAAGTCACCACAAACATGCATACTCAATGAATTTGGTGAGATAAGCTTACTCTTTTGGTCATTCAAAAAGGATTTGTAAGTGAAATTCCTCTCGACCTTGGTCAACTAATCAACAAAAGCTTCAAGTCCCTGTTGAACTATAAAACCTCAACTTTGATACCGTAATTCCTATTTGTGAACTGGTTTTGGGGAATAACTAGCATTGGTGGTGGTTCCAAAGGCGTATGTGTAAGTCGTAGAGTACCAAACTAGGGACATGGTGTAGACAACCTGGATTATCTTGCCAGCTGGTTTTCCTGTAATTCCTTGTGTAGATTGTGAACCTCAAGGTTAGTGATGGGGTGAAGGTCCTGTCATGGTTGGAATAGCTGTAAGAATTTCTGATCTGATACCATTATTGGTGCAACCTAGAGTTCCAAAACCCTAATTCTGGTTGTTGTGGGCCCACCAAAGTGATAAAAACTCAGTTTTAAAGAAATAATGTTAATTCTTCCGTAGAATTTCCAATGTTGAAACTTGATGTCTTCTTTCTCATGTTAAAACAAAAACCAGTGGTGAAGTAATCTAATTGCAGGTGAGAATTCTTTCCCGTATGGAACCCAATTAAGCTGATAATCCTCACTTCTGGGCCTTGGTACCCAATTAAGCTGAAATTATCCTCACTATTAGGCCTCGTAAATGCAACTAGTTTCAGATTGAAAGATCAAGTGGTAAGAGAACCAAAATTTTCTGAAATTGGGTTTGGTGGTACGAAAAGAACCCTTACGAGATTCAGAACATGATGTTAAACTTTCAACTAGGACAGTTTTTCGCCCTCAAATTCTACAGTCTATGTTGCCCTAGGGTGGGGAAGAACACCCTCAATCTCAGTCCAAACCATGAGATCTTGGATGGGTTATGAAGACTTCTTTTCGACACAGTGGTAACGCCAACAACAGGGGAAAAGGGGAAGAACAGTAGCAGGAAAAAAAAAAAAAAAGAGAGGATGAAGAGAACAAAAGGAAAGAATAGTGGGATAGAGAAGACTGATCGGAAGAAGGGGATCTGATCAGAGAGGAAGAAGAAACCAGCATTTGACTAGTCTGTCGATTCTTACAGAAACCAGCTTATAAGTCAAACATTCCAAACCTCTGTAATTGATGGATACATGTTTTTGTATAAATAAACTCAAAGACCATCTCCTAATCGTAATCTGAAACAGAAGCGTTTGACTAGTGTGTCGACTCTTACAGAAACCAGCTTCTAAGTCAAACATTCCAAACCTCTGTAATTGATGGATACAAAGTTTTTGTATAAATAAACTCAAAGACCATCTCCTAATCGTAATCTGAAACAGAAATAGAATTTAAAACAAACTGGACCCCTACCTATTGTTAGCTAATAAAAAGGAAATTGCACCAATATTAAAGAACAAAAATATCCTAGTATCCTATGGAACTGGAGCCCAGATTTGGACTTGTTTCTCTTTGGTCTAGGCCTCCAGATTGAGTCATGTTGGTCCAATCAAGCATGTTCTGCTGTGTAGTACCCATTTCTATATAAGAGGATTCTTTAATACTCAATTTTGGTCAGATCCCAATCCCATAGCTTGATTTCCTTCCATTACTCTATTAGAGAATTATTGTTTCTGTGTCGAAGTGTTCTCTGCAGCTTCATACCATCAAGGTGTATCTTGTCTATCTGTGGTCCTAGAACCAGGCCATGAGCATCAAATACATTGCATGTTTCACTATTGATTCGTGATAACTTCTAGACAATGTCTCCCTTGGTTTTTGTTTGACCCTTTAACCTTGTCTGCACAAACTCTTTAGTAATGGCTACTTTAAGGGTTTTTTTTTTCTTTTTTTCTTTTTTTCTTTCAAAATATTATTTTTAATTTTGAAAAAAAATTATGTTACGACTTCTAATTTATGTGGTGATTAACAGTTGTTGGATTCTTTATTTTCTTCTTGTGGTGATTAACAGTTGGTGAACATCCAATCAATTGCTCTAGAATTTGAACCTATCAGTTCTCTCTTTTTAACTTCCTGAAATTCGGTCTTTTGCGTTTGTTCAAAAACACAGGTATTAAAGAGTCAGACACTGGTTTAGCTGCACCTAGCCAATGGGATCTTGTTTCTGATAAACAGATGATGCAGGAGGAGCAACCTCTACAAGTATATGTTTTTGTTATCTACTTTTCTACTTAACCACATCAGTACTGTTTCTTTTTTCAACATATTTTTAACTTGTGATTGTTGAAAATAGGTTGCAAGGTGCACAAAAATAATTAACCAGAACTCCGAAGATGCAAAGTATGTTATAAATGTTAAGCAAATTGCCAAGGTAATTCCTTGTTATTTTAAATTACAAGAGTTAATAAACCTGTTATAAAAGTGGGGCGAATATCCCTTTTTTTTTTTTGAAGGGGGTGAGTAGTTATTTATTTATTTTTGTTTTTGGTTAATACAGTTTGTCGTTGGCCTGGGTGATAAAGTTTCTCCCACTGATATAGAAGAAGGCATGCGTGTAGGGTAATCTCTCTCTCTCTCTCTCTCTCTCTCTCTCTCCCCCC
>NC_056558.1:43851652-43896373 GCF_013358625.1 Macadamia integrifolia | reverse complement strand
CCCCCCCCCCAAACAATGACAATCATTCTCCCCCCCCCCATCCTCTTTATTATGAATAATTAATGCAGGAGCATGACCACCCACATTGGATGTGATTTGGTCTTTTTTCTTGAGCCTATTTTAATACTATATGATTATGGACTTTTGTTTTAAGTGTTTTTTATTTGTAGTGAAATCATTTATAAGGCACACATTTTAGGTCATAAGTGGTAAAAAAAAATATTGTTTGTTGTTGTAGGGGGTGAACAAACTTTATCACACTTTGTTTTTGCTTGGATCCTTGTAGCCGACCCCATTAAGTAGGGATAAGGCTGAATTTGTTGTTGGAGGGGGTAAACAGAGTTTGCATTTTAATTTGGTAGTTAGTATTAGTAGTGGAGTCCATTAACTATTATTTAGAAAGTCATCACGTGAGATAAAAGTTTTTTACTATTTGTGGGACCTAATTTGAGGTAGCTTATGATTCTTTCTACAGAGTCTACGCATGGTAGGGGTTCTTTATCTATTTAAGTTGTTATTTTATTTATTATTTAATTGTTTGAGTTAAGTAGGAAGCTTAGGTTAGTAAGATTTCTATTTTTTAAATAAATTGCAAGTGACAATCTCCATACGATATTGGAATGAAATAGAGTTGATTTTTTTTTTCTTTTTGAAAAGTGAGTTGTGTGCTCTCCTTCTCGCTGTCCCCCGTGATCTCCTCTCTTCTCCTTCCATCAATTTTCCCACCACCATCAGAGCCTCTGTCTGATCAGCATCGACATGTATCGGAGCTAAACCTGGCCATAGATACCATGGATCCTATTCTTTTGTTTGTTGTCCACCAATGACTTCAAGACATACAAGAGAACTCACGAGATGTTAAAGAAAATCTTGAAGTGACTCGGTAGCAATGCAAGGAATTTAAGATCTATTTGCTGGTCACATTCAATCATATGGAATCTTCCTTTGTAACATGATATCAGCCGTTGGACAATGGTTGGATGAGAAAGAAGATGAGCCGTGGTGAAGGAAGACAAAGTGAATTCAGTTATCATTGAAGAACTACCCATGGATGATCATAAACTGGTTGATCTTTTGATTGAATTAGTCAAATTTGTGCTTCCATATTATGACTTCAACGATGGATTCTTTACCACAGAATTTATACCATAGGATTGTGACATGATCAATGATTTTGTAGGGTCGAGGATGGATGCTGATTGTGCATTGAAGATCCTCCATTATACAAAACTTGATGACACTCCCCCCCCCCCCCCTCTAATAAAGGGAATAATGCATGAGCATGATCACCATTGGATGTAGATTGATCTTTTATTTGGGCATATATGATTATGGACTTTCATTTTAAGGGGGTTTTTTGGCTCAATTATAATGCCCAGATTTAAGGTCCATGGTACACAAAATTAGTATTCTTATTAGGTAGTTATTGTTAGTTGTGGGGTCCATCAGCTATTATTTAGGAAGGTATCTTATTAAATAAAATTTAAATGTCTTATTTGTGGGACCTAGTTTGGAGGAGGTAAGGTTAGTTGTGAGTTAGCTTAGGATTTTTTCTGAAGAGTCTTGTTATTTCTTTTATTATTTAACTGTTTTGAGTCAAGTAGGAAGCTTAGGTTGGCGTAGACATATATTTTGTCTTTTTCTGTTTTATAAGTACATTGCAAGAGGCACAACCTCCGTATGATATTGGCATGGGATAGAATTAATTTGTTTTTGAAAAGTGAGTTGTGTGCTCTTTCTCTCTCTCTCTCTCTCTCTCTCTCTCTCCTCTTCTCCTTTCCTTCTATCGATTCCCCAACACCCCCCCCTGGCGCCCTACCAGCAGATCCCTGTTTGGATCTGCATCAATATGTTCTTTTTCCCTTTTTTATGAATAACAAAACCACACGACCCAGTCTCCAGGGACAGATCTTATGGTGGAGGTTGAGACCTTTTAAACCTTGATGGATTGCAGTCAGTTTTATTTGAAAATTGTAGGCTTAACTGCTAACACAACCCTCTGTATTTTATGGAATTTGGAACTCATCATAGATCAAACCTAGGTGCAGAAATCCAGGAAACAGTGGTGGAGGGAGTGACTTGGTGAACAATCCTTCAAAACTTGCTGGCCGTTATCTAATGTAATGGAAAAAAGAAGACCTTGGATTTTCTTCCGCCCTCACTTCCAAACTTCGAAGTCAATAATACTGCAGGAATCTTATAGATGTCGGATAATTACGCTTAGCTGCAAACTCTATTTTAGCTCTGACCAATCTGACACTTTCTCTTTCTTAAATTTAAAAACCAATGATGTCTCATTTAATATGTTGCACTGTGCGTGCATTGTGTATGAGTAAAAAAATATAGTTTCTAATTGTAATACAAGTGAAAACTGTGGTGTAGAATCCTACTGTCTTTTATATCTTTATCTTTGATTTTGGTTGAGTTTCATTGGCCAACATGTGGTGTTTACTTAATTTTAAGGTCAACTGCTGGTTTGGGGTTGGGTCTTGGGCTTGCCGTTATATGGATGTGTGTGGCCTACTCCAATTGATGGAATTCCTTTTCCCAAATGCTAGTGGTGTGTGTATGTACCAAAGTTGTGGGAGTGTGGGGATCAATCTTTATTACGCTTGCTAGTTTTTGGTCCTTATATGAGATTACTGCTTATGACATTGTATCCTCAAGTCTTGGTGCATTTGCAACTATGGGTGGTCCATGTGATAAAAACCATGCCCATTTCACTGGCCAGGCCGAAACAAGGGAATTTCCTTAGAATGGAGTTAAAATGATAAAATTACAAAAATACCACTGGATTCCATTATATTATGATTGCATTTTTTGAGCAATTTTATTTCTACTCTATACTCACTTTTTAAACACTTCCTGAGCTTGTCTAATAATATTATTACCTTTAGTAATTCTGTAGAAGGTGCGTTCTCTTTGTGCACCTTTTCTGTTCAATCTTACAGATGTTCATCTGTTTGGAACTGGATGCTTATCAGTTTTCTGGTACTTGTGTTTGCTCCTTGTATGTATTGGTTGAAGCTTTTGACCTGTGCTCCTAGTTTGTTAGAAGCTCTTCTTCTTCTTCTTTTTTTTTTTTTTTTTTTTTTTATTGTTGATTGCACTGTTTCTTGCTGTTTTTGCAGGGTTGATCGAAATAAATATCAGATTCAGATTCCCTTGCCCCCGAAGATTGATCCAAGTGTAACCATGATGACAGTGGAAGAGAAGCCAGATGTTACATACAATG
The DNA here is from genome assembly GCF_013358625.1 of Macadamia integrifolia. Classification (NCBI taxonomy): domain Eukaryota; kingdom Viridiplantae; phylum Streptophyta; class Magnoliopsida; order Proteales; family Proteaceae; genus Macadamia; species Macadamia integrifolia. The sequence continues at coordinate 43,893,138 of NC_056558.1, read as the reverse complement.
ATGTTGGTGGATGCAAGGAGCAGATAGAAAAGATGCGAGAAGTGTGTAATACTTTTAATGTGTTATTTTAGTTTTATTCATGGATTGGTTTTAGGTGGTAGGATAGACCTAGAACCTTTAGCTGTTGATGCTCTCTCATTGGCACTCATTTTTGAGTTTGATCTGAATCTCTTTCTTAAGGTTGTGGAGCTGCCAATGCTTCATCCAGAGAAATTTGTGAAACTTGGTATTGATCCCCCAAAAGGTGTTCTTTGCTATGGTCCGCCTGGGACAGGAAAAACACTCCTGGCTAGAGCTGTAGCCAACAGAACTGATGCTTGCTTCATTCGTGTCATTGGAAGCGAGCTTGTCCAGAAATATGTTGGTGAGGGGGCTCGCATGGTTCGAGAGCTTTTCCAGGTGATATATGCCTCCCTATTTACATTTAACATTTTTCTCTCTTTGTTCAGTTCTTATTATCCTAATAGAAAAGTGTGATTTCCTAATCTTATTGGTCCTCAAGTACTAGCTTACATATTTAACATTTTGATAGATGGCCCGTTCAAAGAAAGCTTGTATTGTCTTTTTTGATGAAGTGGATGCTATTGGGGGCGCACGTTTCGATGATGGTGTGGGTGGAGACAATGAGGTTCAGCGGACCATGCTTGAAATTGTGAATCAGCTTGATGGGTTTGATGCTCGAGGGAACATCAAAGTTCTAATGGCGACAAATAGGTCTGTTCGCTTTGTGCATATATACATGTGTTTGGGTGTAGGTGTGTAGTGTAGTGGGTTTAGAGGGTACCACTAGCCTGGCACAAATATCTGCCACATGGCAGTGGTAGAGCTGAAATTTTGTGTTCTAGACCCCAATGTCCCAAGTTCACTTTCCGAGTTTCAGTCCAGACAGAGTTGGTCAACTGATAAGATTGAGTTCTAAAAATTCATTGAAGAAATGAAAATTTTCAAAGAAAAAAGGACACCTTAAAATACAATAAAGTATGCAAATACATGGTAGAGTATATAATAATGAGTGTAAATTTTAACAAATGGCCAATGTAGACCATTTTCTAGGTATCCATACCATCAAGATTACCACATCACCGCTGCACATGGAAAAACTTGGTGCAGGTCTAGAAAAAGTTTGGGTATATATTATTGTAACTGTCGACTTGTACTCTTTTGTAGGGCACCATATTAAAATTGTTATAGGACATTGTGGTTTTATTTACTGAAAACTGTGGCCACACTTTTCTTTGGTGTACAATGATGAAAGGCCTTGCTTGTGCCGTGTGTGTGGTGTTTAAAAAAAAAATTCGGATACAGCACTGACCTAGAATCATCTCAATCTGAATTTGTGAGTCACCTGCACAAGGCTCCAATGTTGATCTCGGAACAGCCAAGTATTCGCCAAGGGAATTGCTTCTTCAGGCCAGGATTCTTGGTGCTTGCAGCAAGGAGTGGTAGTTGCCAAAAATTGATTATGTAATTATGTAATTCCAGAACTGTCGCCTAAGACCATATACTGAAAGGATTGTTATCAAGTCTTAAATATTGATTGGCATAGTTTCAAGATAGAAAGGGGTTATCCATAGAAGAGGATTGGTGCTTGGATGTCATAGCCTCAGTACCGTGGTCTTGCTCTGTCTTGTTGATTTCCTTTTTGTCTTTTGTATCCCTGAGCCTATCAATTTTACAGTTGACCTTTATTTACATCTTTTCAGACCTGATACCCTTGATCCAGCACTTCTACGTCCTGGTCGGCTTGATCGTAAGGTTGAGTTTGGACTTCCTGATTTGGAGAGTAGGACACAAATATTCAAGATCCACACAAGGACGATGAACTGTGAAAGAGAGATTCGGTTTGAGCTTCTTGCTCGCCTTTGCCCTAATTCTACTGGTAAGCAAAGTGGCTGGAGAATACTATTTTTCCTTTTTGATGCTGATTTTTTGACCTTATAGGTGTTAGCCAATGTTAATCTTGGTGTCATGATTGGATTACCTAAACAACTAATTGACTCTATTAATTGAGGTAGCCTTTGGTATTGATCTTTTTTGGAGGGTGAAATTCTTAGTGCACTGAATGGATCTTCAGTTTTTGCATAATGGTCGACTCGACTCAGTGTTAGATGGCAAACTGTTGATTTGCATGTCATCATGATGGTAGTTTGTTTGTCTACATTGCTGATCAACAGTAAATCCAAACCCCCCCCCCCCCCCCACCCCAAAAAAAAAAAAAAAAAACCCAACATAAAATGGGGAGAGGTCATTTTCACAGCCCCATTCAGATGCTCCTCTGAGTGGTCAATTTTGAGCCTCATGGACTGCTGGATTGGTTGTACACCTTATGGATTAGCCACGAATCATATTACAGACTCGTAACACCTTATGGATTAGACTTGTATGTTTCAGCTGTTTGTGTATATCCATGCATGGACAGCCTCCCTTATTTCCCTATATTTCTAAAGCTTTATTTTGACACTGTTAGATGCAAGGACCCTCGGGTCTACCTATTCAAAAAAATTTGGTCATTCAGTTCTGATTTTTTTGAAGGCATCTTAGACAAGGTCCTATGGGAATGCATTCTAGCACATTCCTGTTCACCTGCTGATTGTGGGATCACTTTGTTTACGAATTTGTATCAGGGGCTGACATTAGAAGTGTCTGTACTGAGGCGGGGATGTTTGCTATTCGAGCACGAAGGAAGACAGTAACTGAGAAAGATTTTCTTGATGCTGTGAACAAGGTCATCAAAGGCTATCAGAAGTTCAGTGCTACACCCAAGTATATGGTGTACAATTGATGGGGGCTGTTGATGTGCATTTTCATTGAGGAATGAAGATATGTATGCCCATCCTTCGGTGGGATCATTTGCATCCCCGCGACATTGCAGTTTTAGCTTCTGATTGTATTGGTTGGGAGTTGGAAACTAGAGTGCAGCCAGGGTGGTGGTCTCCTCTCTGCCTGTGGAACTTTGGCTAATGGTATTGAGAATTATTTCAATACAATAGGGGAATTGAACATTTTCTGTTTTGTTTTAAACGATTGTTCCCTAGCATTTTATGGTTACGTTCTTATAGTTGATTTTATTATAGACTGGAAGGAATTGAGGTCCATTTTGCTTTCATTGTGTTTACTAAAGAAAGAGATCTGAAGTCGTCTTCTTGCAACTACTTGAAGATGATCCAACTAATTGACAAATTACCGGAAAGTAGGCTCAAAACAAAAGATTCATTGGTATGTAGTTAGTAGTCTGCTTAATTGGACAAATTGGGATGGTAGAGTTGTGGTCCACCTTTTATCGATCTTCCCCTGTATTCTTAGCCTTGTGGAGCATCATCATGATGTCGTCAGGTTGACAACTTCGTACCATATTATGAGCCCTTACTGCTATCGTGATGAAATGGGCTGAATAGATTCACATGGGAATCGACACAGAATCTGTTTGTGCCCTTGATTAGATTTTTGGCTTAACCTTTGTTTACTTGTATTTTGTTATTTGAAAAAAAAAAAAAAAAAATACAAAAAACAGGTACTTTATTAGTTTAGGATTTGTTTATGAAGATGTCTGATACCGTCTTCGAAAGGGCTATCCGCAATGACCTGTCGGCTGTCGTGTTCATATATCCACATATCAATAGCTCAATTACTCAGAAGTTGGGGAAATAGGAATACAATCTGATTGCTCAAATACTGAATCAAAGCCGGCAATAAGTATCTATCATTGTTGAAATTATCCTTACTTCTAACCAATGTGGACCGTCCATCCAAACCCCCCACACCTGCCCTCTTCCCTAATCAAAAGTCCACTGTGATGAAAACTAATAGGATTTTATTCCTTCACTTTTTAACCTTCTAAAGACAAACCCGAATCTTTACAAGACCTAACATACAAAGTGGTATTTATCATAACAAAGACGATAATAAAAAATAGGGATAAGGACTAGTTACCGTCTCAACTCACAAAAATAGTGTTAAAAGTACCTCTTATCACATGGATTGAGATTGACCCATATACAGTGATGTGGCAGATTGTGAAGAACTACACTCATCAGGCACCTGAAATATAGCTTTCAGCAAAAGAAATTAAGCAAAAGTACAGACATCCAACAGGTACACAAAGCTCTCAACTTTCATTCACCTCAACCGACATCTCAATCCAACCAGAACTAGCAATGATCGTTCGAGTCCGATAAGAGTTTAAAGTCTGCAACAATAACTCGTTACAAATGCATTGGCATAACCTATAAAATTATCTACTGCCATGGAACGAAAATTGCAAGAAACCTATGACATGAAAATGGTGATTTTGTTTCGGTGGGAGGGACAGGGACTGAATAAGATGTGGTTAGAGGCTTTGGTAATCGTGGAGGCTAGGAGGATACACCACTAATTTTCAGTTGCAGTTAATGCTAGCCCATGGGAACAGTGTGAGAGCTGCAATTGAACGTACCATCTCCCAGCAGACAATAACAACGGCAGCCTAAAAACTTGTGTGCATTGCCTCATGATACAGGACATTACTTGGTTATCCATCTTTTACATTCATTCATTCAAAAAATTATTCACTTCTAGTCCACCCCCAACCCCACAACCACAAATTGAAAAAAAAAAAAAAGAGGGGAGAAGAAGCACTACATATCTGGTTGTGACCAAAGTTGAAATTACTATTTGATAGGCTCGACTTCAGAAAACTCAGATTCAAAACGTGCTGAATCCTTCGCTACTCTTGTTCATCCACTTCAACCAGCCTTCCACACACCCATTTCTTCTTTTTAATAGCTTTCTCAGATTTCCCAACCTGTGCTGTCCCTCCGTTAGGCAGCGGGTTTCTTCCATATTTGGCAACCCCATTTAGTTCAATCTGAACCAGTTGCTGATCCGTTGGAACTGAGACCATTGGATTTTGCAGCTGTAATGGAGACTCCAAACAGTACCTAGAACTTCCGTTCCCATTAGAAGTGGGTGAAAGAACCTCCCCACCAATCAGAGAGCTAAGCATGGACCTTGTTTCATGGCTTTGAGTGGAGGTAATAGGTTCCCCACTGCTCGGAGGTTCTCCACTGCTCAGCACATTTGTGGAGCTTGTTTCCCCAATTGGAATGGCTGCGAACTTGCCAAAATTGAAGCCTCTTCCATCGTATATGTTACTTGAGAAGAGGACATGTGTCCCATTTGCTTCTCTCTTATCCAGTGGGTCAACACCGTTTTCAGTGCTCAAGTTCACAAAATCATTTACCAGTCCATTTAAGTCGGCAGAAGAATAGCAATTGGCACTATCACGTGATGCAACATGTCCTGCTTCAATGTCTTTGAGTGACTTAGTTGCTTCAGCTATAAGCTTCCTGGTTTCTATAACTGAAGCTTGGGCAAGAGGGCTCCTTGCTGCAGCCACCTCAAGGGCCATCGCTGCTTTCTCTGCTTCAACAATCAGCAGCCTGAACCACAAAAATCAAAGTACCGGCATAAGTAACCTACTGCAAGGAAATGCATGACCTCTCGATCAAATAAACCTCTTAAATTCATGGATAACTCTAATAAAGTAATATTTTACTTCAGCATGAATTATCAGCAATGGCCTATCCAGATAGCAAACTTGCCATGGAGGCTTCAGAAATAATCTGGACTTGTCCAAAAGGTGGCCTCACTACCTAAATGGCAGAGTGATGACTCAATGAGCCATCCGGGTGGTATATGTTGGTGTACCGCTATAGACAAGAGAATATCTGCAATATTTTCTTTAGTCTCAAATTTCCTCAAACTTTTTCCCAATGAAGGAAAAGACTATTTGCTGAAACTTGCCATGTGGAGAAAGGGCAACATAGAGGAACATGTAAACCAATTTTGAAGCCACTTACTCGGTTATACCACCACGTCAAAATCATATTGCGCTGACATACATAGTAGAGGGTTTTTTTTTTTCTTTGGGAGGAGAGAGTGAAGGACAAAAATATACTTACTTTGCCCGTTCCATGGCTTCTCTTTTTTTAGTTTCCATAGATGCCCTCTGTGCCCTGATGTTTTTTATCAACTCCAGCTTGGAATTTGCTGATGGATCTTTGTATGAAGGTTCACTTCTTCTCTTCAACCTAGGCTGGCCTTGTTTCTTAGTTGGAGTCCCAATGGCATTACAGGCATCACAGACTTTCTTCTTCACAGGGCTCACCCTTACTGATGGTGTCTTCCCAACTGGCTTTCTCCTTGGCTTTCTTTCAGCTCCAACATGTGTTCCATGGTACTTAGACAGGCCAGAGCATACCCGTTCACGGTATCCCTAGGAAAAAATAATGTTTTAACAAACAAATGTTAATGTCTGAGCTGATGTAGTCTATTAAGTTCAATCGGGCCTAGAGATAACACAATATCTGGATGCCTGTAAATCATAGTACCAGTATCTGCATGTGTCATGATATGGGTATGGGATACAGGCATACAGCACCCACTTCATTTGAAAAAGGAAAAAAAAAAGAGCCAAAACTGATGTCACATTTGATGAAGAGATTATCAAATTCAATAATCAAAGAGTCAGGATTGTTATCTTATTTATATCTCTAAATGTGTTATCTCACTTGTGTCAATTATCAGACATTAGTGTATCTACTAATTTAACTTCGAAGACTTCAATTGTCATATATAGAACCACAATGATGCAATTAAGATTGTCCAATTGGGCCTCGGAAGACTTTATTTAGGCCCATGGTTGGGTTCTATGGGCCTTGGGCTTTTCTATTTTTGGGGTTATCGATGCAACGGGCCTCTTTCATAAGCCCATATTCAGGGCCTTAATTCTATTAAGGGATTTACTTTATTAGTTAGTCTAGATAAAATCCTGTTTCTCTATTTATTTTATAGGCAAAGGAATTCAGCCTGTTCTTGTGGCACTTCTCTGACGCATGGCCAATGGGAGGGCAAGCGGGAGCATCTTCAGCACATGGTTTTTTTTTTTTTTTGGGGGGGGTGGGGGGGGAGGGGGCAGCATGGTTCATGCCCGCCTGTTTTTGGGTCTAGGGAACACCAGACTGGTAGGGTTCTTATTCCCTCATTTATTAAGTGTTTTAGTTAGGCTAGAATAGGTCTCTAAGAGTCCAACCTGATTTCAGTCTCTTTCCTTTATTATCTCAGTTACCTAGTTATTTTAAGTCACATTATCAATTCAGGATTGGTTTAGGCCTTTCCTTTTTTGAGTTTGATTCTGTTTTTGAGTCTTCTATGTAAGTTTGTAAGGGGCTACAGCCTTGGACATGTATTTGAGTAGTGAAAGATTTGACTTTTGCCCATAGTTTTTGATGCCTTGGCGTCCAGGCACCTTGGTCGCCTTGCATCCAAGCCCCCTAACAACTATACTCTTGCCCTTGGTTCTATGGTGATTCAGAATGCTCCCTCCTGTGGTAATTCAGTAAGCTCCCTGATGGTGATTCCATCCCAGCAGATTAAGAGGTGATTCTAAATCGTATATTTTCAGTGATTCTAAATCATATATTTTCTATCTTTTTCTTCTTATTTCTATTCTCCGTTTTAATTTAGTTACAGTCCTAGAACTCTGTTTTCTGGTTCGATTTCGGGACTCCTACCTAGTATCAAACTCTTCTAAACTTCCAAGTTCTGGTCATTTTTTTAAGTTATACCTTCAAGCTCTAATTCTGCTGCCATTGCTGAGTTCAAATTCAATTTCTGGTTCAGATTCTTACTACTCTATCGAATTCAGAAGCATCCTAATTCTACTTTACTTCTTTGATTTCTGAGTTTAATCCTTGAATCCGGATTCCGGTTACATGTTTACGCTTCTGTTACTGATATTCCAGCATACTGATCTCTTTAAATTATCTGTTCTTGTTTGTTTTGGAGATCGATTTCTGATTCTGTGATTCTGGAGTGTCCTATCCTCAGTAGGAATTTCTCATAACTCAGAATCTGACCCTTGGATTGTTCTCACTTCCCAGATTTTAATAATTCTGCTCAACCCCACCCCCCCCCCCCCCCCCACCCCCAAAAAAAAAAAATCAAGTAGACCCTTCGACTAGCATAGTGGCCAGATCTGACAATCTGATATTCCAAGCTCTCTCAAATCTGGTTCCTCCTTTCCTCTGATTCTGGAAAATTTCCTGGTTTTTTAAACCCTATCAATTCGTGTCCTAATTCTTCTTGTGTGTCAAAGTTGCAAGTGGATCTTAAGTAGTGTAACATTATAAGTTTGTTACTAGTCCATCATCCAATTCTGAGTCCCTATAAACAAGACATGGCTAATGATATGAATATATGCATCAATCATTTAGAATTCAAAGAACTGAATTTGAGTTGGATGTGCATATTGTAATCCGTCCCCTAAATCTTTGAAAGTATGGAGTTAATCTGAATCTGGCATCATATACTGTGAATTAGCTCAACTCAAATAGGTTATTTAGGTCTGAAAGCAAACAGAAACCGGAGAGAAACATGTCAATCTGGTCTTCAAGTCAGGCAATTTACAATTTTGTTCAGAATCATTCAGTTGGCCACAGGATCCTCAAATCTTGAACCCAAACTGGATCACATGCTGGAAAATTGCTTTTAGTGCCAAATCCAAACCAAGTCCATATGGTCTAGTAATTGCAATGGTGGTAGCCATCACATAGGTTTCATATGACCATTCTTTTTCTCCTTCTTTTTTTTTTTTGGGGGGGGTGTGGGGGTGGTTGAAAAGTGTGGGATCCACCATTCAATGGGTCACCAAAACCCAACTTAAGGTCTCAAGGATCATAAACATCTGTTACACTATTTTCCACATGATGGAAAGAAAAACATTATAGTTACTGGTCCGAATGGTTAAAAATTAAAGTCAGTTCAGATGGTGATGATCAACCATATTCTCAAATCATCACAGCATAGGAGATCCCTAAGCAGGACCTCTCAAATGCTCAGCTCCGCTTGTCACTGGTGGTAGTCAGATCAGAGAGCCCAACTTCAGGATCATAACCATCTGATATATAGCTTTCCATTGAATGACAACAAAAAGAACGGGTAATGGTAAAAAAATAAAAAAAACAGTGGAAAAAGACATTGTTCAGATGATCATGAAAAGCCAATGATCGCAATTTTGAGCACAAGAGATTTCCCAAGCAGGACCTCACCTAAATAAGTCACATGTTCAATATGTAACTAGATAGTCTTACCAGATCAGCCCATTTGGAAGAAATTGCCTCTGATATCTTCCTGCGTTGTTCAGGAGACTTGGGTGCTCTCTTGCTACCTTTTGGCCTTGGCGTTGATTTCCTCTGCTTAATGCTCACCAACCACTCCTGTTCAAGCTTTTCATCTAAGAGCTTATATGAATCCCAATGCAGCTCTTCTTCACCAGAATAACCTTCTCTAGAAGCTTCTGCAATCAGGTTTTGCCATTCAAAATAGCAGGTCTCTTGCACAAGCAGCTTCTCGCGGCGCCGTTGCCACCCTATTCGAACGCCAACACCAATTTTCATCCTAGTCTCCTCACTGCATAATCAATTAGAAGAGGACAAAAGGTGAAATGGTCATGATATGGTTAAGAAAAATGTAACCAAAGGAATGTAAGCAATCAAGATGAAGGCTCAGTACAACAAAATGCTACAGCATCCATGATAAAAATTGGTCACATGCCAAACTTGAATTAAACCTAGAGCTGAGCGAATTCTCGATGTATTTGAAGGCAACATATGGCAGATAAGGAATGAAAAAGCCGAAAAGTTTGCAGCTTTTTCAAACTTTGTCCAACCCCAGCTTTAAGGTACACCAATAATCCTTCCCTTGGCCATGTTATACATTTATCATTCAATATGTGGTCTATATAGTGGAATGATGGGCCAGACTCTTACAGCTATAACCAAGTATTTATGACAAAGGTCAGTTGTATTGACTAGTGTCCCCCAACCAATGGATAACTTCCAGAAAACCCAGAAACAATATAAGTTGAATAGCAGAGGAGAGGAGAGAACTAAAGTCCTTTAGTATTAGGGCCAACAACCCTAGCTGTTCAGCACTAGGAAACTGGTCAGGGAAACGTAGAAATCTTAACACACTCCTACCAAAAAAAAACAAAAATGGTGTGATAAACCCAAGAAATAGAATAGTACAGGACCCACCTCTGAGCATGCCCCAAGTTAACTAACTTCATTTTGACCTGCATATCCAAATCAATCATGTCAGAGTTCAGAATTTCGGCCTGTTCCAGAGGAGGCAATATTCTTAAAGATTACCGCTGTGGGAACCCATTACTCTCCCCACACCAACATACTACTGTTGGCACCTCCCAAGTCCAGACCAACCATTGGATGTACCACTTCTTCGTTGGCTAAAACAAACATTACTTAGAACAAAGAGTGCAAAGCAACCTAAAATGGAAAAAGTAGGGCACCAAGAAACCTAAACCAGTCACTGAAATTAACTTCAAGTCAAGACACTGGAAACACAGATTGGTTCATTGAATCAATTGAAATAAAGTTTACTTCGTGGAATCATAATCATTTCCTTTTTTTAAATTAACATCCAACTATTTTCAATTTTACACTTCTCATTGAGCAAGTAAACAAACTTTTAGTAATAAGGCAATGGGAAAAGGTTGCGCGCACCACTGGTGTACCGTAAGCTAGTGCCTACAATGTCTATCTCTCCCTTCCCCCCTACAAAATGACCCATCTGCCCCTCTTGCATGATACCCCCCCATCCCGCACCCCCATTGGTGCCACCTGCTACTTACTATACACGGGCGGTGTGCCTCTCTCCCCAAGCAATTTACATTATTTCAGGCATCAGCCCCAGCATTCAACTGACTTCAGTTTTCTAATCAAGTTGTGAAATAAAGTTGACTTCTTTGAATCTTATTTGTTTTCTTTTTATAATTAATAATGTAGGACTAAGTTTGAAAACGCAAACTAATCCAACTACAGGAACTTTTAGTCAAAAGAACAACCACTAATCACCCAAGAAATAGACAATACACAACAGTCCAGAAATAGGAATCGAATAGCCCTTTGTAAAGCAGAAATTTCAACTCAGAACTAGAGTTTCAGAAATCAGATATCACACCAACTATAGGACTAATCAGTAGCAGAAAATAGGGTATTAAAATAGACCATACTCAGTAGCAACACCACAGAGACAGAACATACCAACCAGATTTCAATTCTGGATAGAAACACAATCGGCCAGATTCAAAAAATTAACCAGACCAGACAATCCCCTGGTCTGATGGGCATGGAATCAGGATCGAACCTCCCTTCCAACAGGGGGGACACTCGATCCAAAGGGGAACTCAATCCGATGGCTAGATAGCCCAGTAAGAGTAGTCGATACTTGGAGAATTCTGGAAAAAAACTCAGATCTGAACTTAACAGTAGATTAGTTCTCTTACCTGAGTTGCAGAACAATAACAGCAGCAATAAGTCTTACCCACATTAAACAACAATAACACAATAAAGAAAACCAGAAAATAATAGCAACCCACTCGGACTTCTCGCCGCAGAGTGTCGATTGGATCAAACACCAATCCCTAGGCCTTGATCAAACACAAGGAGTAGTCATTGAAGCCAGCGACAGCAACAAGAGTCTTTTTTTTTAAGCATAAATCGTGGCTCATTAAAAGAGCCATCATCTTTATTTATAATGATGGGGAGGGTTTACAAGTAATAGTAACTCAGAGTTACTAAAAATTGATTACAAGAAGTTACCAAAAACTGGAAATTAGAAACTAACAATGACTTGAAATTAGAAACTAATTTAGGTACTGAAATTAGAAACTAACAATGACTTGAAATTAGAAACTAATTTAGGTACTGAAATTAGAAACTAAATAACCCCATCTAAAAAGGAAACTAAAGAAAAAGGAAACAAATCACTGAATCCCGTATGCAACCTTAGAACCCCTAGTTTAGACCCATAAAAGTAGCCCAATACATTCCAAACCACATGGACTGAAGGCCCAACACGTATACAACCCAACCCTAAGCTTATTCCTAATAAAACAAGCCTAGTTTGGTGAAGAATCTGCATCAACTCTCCCCGGCTTGGAAACATTCGACTCCGACGAATGGATAAGGGACATGTAGCGCTCATACAAGTCGGGATCAAGCCTCTTGAAATCATCAGCATGAATCCAAGTACAATCACTACAGGGACGGCCTTTCCACTTGACAAGAAAAGTGTGATAACCGGTGCCACGGCGGGAGGTCTTGTAATTATCATCCAAGACGTCTTCAATAACTTCAGAAGTGGGTGGCTTCAGTTGAGGCAACCTCAGCATTTGCTCCATGTCTCCATCATCCGAATGATGCCCAACATAAAGGTGAAGATCAGCCACATTAAACACGTTGCTTATGGTCATGTCATCCGGCAGCTCAAGCACATAAGCATTAGGTCCTATACGTTTTAGCACCTTGTAGGGACCCATCTTTCGTGGATGTAGCTTGGTATTGACACCCGTCTGAAACCATTCAGGATTTACTCGAATCATCACCATGTCCCCGGGTTTGAACTCCACATAACACCGATGACGATCAGCAGAAGCCTTATACACCTCATTGTTCAAGGCAATACGTCATCGGACGTTGGCATGCACCTCAGTGATATGACATAAGAATTCATCAGCTTCAATACTAACTCGAGCCTGGGGTGGCAAGCAAGATCTCAAAAGGAGTACGACCTGTTGTCCTATTCATTGAGCTGTTGTAGGCAAATTCTACAATGTCAAGAATAGAAGGCCATGTCTTCTCATAGTCTCGAACCAAACACCTCAACAAGTTTCCCAAGCTACGGTTCACCACCTCTGTCTGTCCGTCTGTCTGTGGATGAAATGCAGTTGAAAAGTTCAGCTTTGTATTTGTCTTCCAACCACAATGTCTTCCAAAAATAACTCATGAACTTAACATCACGGTCAGACACAATACTAGTTGGCAGCCCATGTAGTCGTACTACTTCCTTGAAGAAGAGCTTTGCAACCTGATAAGCATCAAAAGTCTTACGACAAGGTATAAAATGAGCCATCTTAGAGAAACGATCCACAACCACCATAATGGAATCATATCGTTCTCTAGTAGGGGGTAGTCCAAGAACAAAATCCATGCTAACATCAAGCCACGGTGCATGAGGAACAGGTAGTGGAGAGTATAAACCTGTGTTCTGTTTTTCCCCTTTTGCCAACTGACATACACGGCATCTCTTGATCACATGATCGACATCCTTTGCAATGCATGGCCAATAATATCGATCAGTCACCTGTGCAAGTGTCTTATCTTTCCCAAAATGTCCTCCTAATCCTCCTCCATGTAACTCTCGTATTATGTAATGACGTAAGGAAGAGTTTGGGATACAAAGCCGTGTGCCAAAGAACAAGTACCCATCATGAATAGAGTACTTTAGGTGCTGCCCACCTTGTTGTAACTCCATAAAGACAGTGCTGAAATCAGAATCAGATGTATACTCACCTCGTATCTGATCTATGTTAATAACATGTGCTGAAAATGTGTTAAGTGTGAGCACTTTCCGGCTAAGTGCATCAGCCACTGTATTCTCTTTTCCCGCCTTGTACTTCATAGCAAATACAAACTCTTGCAAGTAGGCTACCCATTTGGTATGTCTATGGCTAATCGATTTCTGTGAGTGAAGGTGCTTCAAGGCCTCATGATCAGTGTACAAAATGAACTCTTTACCAATGAGGTAGTGCCTCCAATGGCGTAGCACTTGAACGACTGCATACAACTCCAGATCATAAGTCAAATAGCGCTTCTTGGCCTCATTCAATTTTTTGCTATAAAAAGCGATGGGGTGTCCTCCTTGCATTATCACTCCTCCTAGCCCAACATGTGAAGCATCTGCAGCTACCTCAAATACTTTGTCAAAATCTGGTAGGCGTAGGATGGGTGCCTCTGTCATCTTCCTCTTCACAAAAGCGAAAGCTTTGGTCGCTGCAGCTGTCCATTCAAACTTCCCTTTACTCGACTTCATACATTCAGTGATGGGTGCCATAACTGCACTGAAGTTCCGAATAAATCTCCTGTAGAAGGAAGCCAACCCATGGAAGCTACGGACTTCTGTTAGAGTCTTAGGTGTGGGCCAATCAGTGATGCTCTTGATCTTCTCCAGATCAACTTCAACCCCCTTTGATGACACTATAAATCCAAGGAATACAACCTTGGGCAGCATGAAGGAACACTTCTTGAGATTAATGTATAACTTCTCAGCACGGAGTACTCTCAAGACTTGCCTCAAGTGATCCTGATGCTCTTCTTGGTTCTTACTGTATACCAGAATGTCATCAAAATAAACAACCAAAAAGCGACCAATGAAGGGACGAAGGACCTGTGTCATCACCCTCATAAAAGTACTAGGTGCATTTGTCAGACTGAACGGCATGACTTTCCACTCATATAAGCCATCCTTGGTCTTAAAGGCGGTCTTCCACTCATCCCCAGAACGGATGCGAATCTGAAGATAGCCACTCCTCAGATCTAGCTTGGAAAAGACCTTTGCCCCGGACAGCATATCCAACATATCATCTAGTCGTGGTATAGGAAACCTATACTTGACTGTTATCTTGTTGATAGCACGGCTGTCCACACACATACGCCAAGAACCATCCTTCTTTGGCGTGAGTAAAGCTGGTACTGCACAAGGACTTAAGCTCTCCTCAATGAAGCCCTTCTGTAGTAACCCATCCACTTGTCGTTTCAGCTCGGCATGCTCAGTAGGACTAAGTTTGTAAGCAGGAAGGTTGGGTAAAACCGAACCAGGTACCAAGTCATTTGCATGCTGTATGTCTCTCATGGGAGGCAACTCATCTGGGAGATCATCAGAGACTAAGTCAGAAATATCAGACAGGAGCTCTCTAATAGGTGCACTATATGTTACCTCAGGTTGGGGGGTGACTTCCCTAGTAACAAGTGCCATAACCATTCCAGTCTCATGACTTGTGCGTAAGAACTGTTTATGGGAAATAGTTAGCAACTCCTTTGTGGGCATAGCTAATACCTTCTTCTCATTGTCAATGTCCTTCTGATTTGACCTTAATGATCTCTTTCGCCGTATTTCAGCCGGCACATTTACCAGATAGAAAGTTGTAAGAACACCCTTCCACATGAAAGTACACAGATTCTTTTTCCCTCCAACCATGGCATCATTGTTATACGTCCAGGGACAACCAAGCAATACATCTGTGAGTTTCATTGGGATCACATCACACCAAACTTTCTCTTCATATCGGTAAAGTTTCAAAGGAACTGAGCATCTCTTATTCACCTCTAAGGTATTACCATTCAGCAAGGATACTTTATAAGGCTGAGGATGTGGGTCAGCTTTCAAGGTTGCTTTCTTCACAAAGGCTTCAGAAACAACGTTGACACAACTGCCACTATCAATGATAATCTGACAAGTATGCTCACCTGACTTCATACGGCTGTAGAATATGCAGTTACGTCGCCAATCCTCTCCTTTGGTTTCAGCCACCAATATACGAGTAACAATATTTATTCCCTGAGTATCATCCTCATTAGTGTTTTCCATATCATAGTCATATCCACCATCATCATCATCATCTAATGGGTAAGGATAAAGAGCTGACTCATCCTCCTCATTGGAGTCTTCAACCTCAGCTACTGCATTAACCCTCTGCTTATGCAGACAAGACTTAGCAAAATGTCCTACCTCTTGGCAATGAAAACACTGTACCTTATTACCACCTGTCATGGGTGCCTTTCCTATATGATCAACTCGCGGAGGAAGAGTGGACTCTGAAGGTGCTGAGGTACTAAGTTTAGTAGCTGGAAAATTCTTCTTTACCTCCCCAGTTTGGAAACCAAACCTTCTAACTGGCTGTGCTAGAAGCTCCTCTGCTCGTAGGGCCTTGTCAAAACAATCCCTCACTGAGTGCACTTCAACAACTCCGATACCCCTGTTGATTTCAGCTCGCAATCCCAGTCGAAACCGAGATAACAGTTGCCTTTCATTCTCCCTTATGCCTGTACGAGAATAAAGTGCGTCAAACTTGTTCATGTACTCGGCAACAGTCATAGACCCTTGACAAAGAGAGTTCAACTAGTCTTGTATGCGAGCTCTGAAGTTGCGTGGCAAGTATTTATCTGATAACTCAAGCTTCATCTCCTCCCAACTAGTAGGTTCTCTACCACGGTCTTCTAACTCTAGCTCATAGGTCCTCCACCACTCACGAGCAGCCCCAACTAGCTTAGCACGAGCTAGTTTCATCTTCCGTTCCTCAGGTAACTCATAATAGTCAAAATAGTCGTCTAGTGCGACTACCCAATCATAGAACAATTGGGGGTCATATCTCCCATCAAACTCCTTCAGATCGAGCTTGACCTTCTGTGAATCTCCAGAATACCTCTGTTGCACGGGACGCTCAGTCTCAAAATATCCTCTTACATGCTCTTCAAAAGTAGGTTGTGCTACCAGAACCCTTTGTGGTGCTCTCAGATTAGGGTTTACTCTCCTGTTAGTCAACTGAGCAACTACATTCAATGGGGTTTCTACTTCGGGTGTTGTACGTGAATCGCCAGTAGGCGGTTGTGGTGGGGTCTCTTCATTCAATAACCTGGCATCCAATTCAGCCTTCAATTCAGTTTTCCATTTTTGTAGAAACTCCATAATAGAAGCTAGGGTGGGGGTGTTGTTCTCAGCCATACTCTGATACCACTTAATGTAGGACTAAGTTTGAAAACGCAAACTAATCCAACTGCAGGAACTTTTAGTCAACAACCACTAATCACCTAAGAAATAGACAATACACAACAGTCCAGAAATAAGAATCGAATAGCCCTTTGTAAAGCAGAAATTTCAACTCAGAACTAGAGTTTCAGAAATCAGATATCACACCAACTATAGGATTAATCAGTAGCAGAAAATAGGGTATTAAAATAGACCATACTCAGTAGCAACACCACAAAGACAGAACAAACCAACCAGATTTCAATTCTGGATAGAAACACAATCGGCCAGATTCAAAAAATTAACTAGACCAGACAATCCCCTGGTCTGATGGGCATGGAATCAGGATCAAACCTCCCTTCCAACAGGGGGGACACTCGATCCAAAGGGGAACTCAATCCGATGGCTAGATAGCCCAGTAAGAGTAGTCGATACTTGGAGAATTCTGGAAAAAAACTCAGATCTGAACTTAACAGTAGATTAGTTCTCTTACCTGAGTTGCAGAACAATAACAGCAGCAATAAGTCTTACCCATATTAAACAACAATAACACAATAAAGAAAACCAGAAAATAATAGCAACCCACTCGGACTTCTCGCCGCAGAGTGTCGATTGGATCAAACACCAATCCCTGGGCCTTGATCAAACACAAGGAGTAGTCATTGAAGCCAGCGACAGCAACAAGAGTCTCTTTTTTAAGCATAAATCGTGGCGCATTAAAAGAGCCATCATCTTTATTTATAATGATGGGGAGGGTTTACAAGTAATAGTAACTCAGAGTTACTAAATCTGAGTTACTAAAAATTGATTACAAGAAGTTACTAAAAACTGGAAATTAGAATCTAATGAAAATAGAAACTAGTCTAGACAGAAATTAGAAACTAACAATGACTTGAAATTAGAAACTAATTTAGGTATTGAAATTAGAAACTAAATAGCCCCATCTAAAAAGGAAACTAAAGAAAAAGGAAACAAATCACTGAATCCCGTATGCAACCTTAGAACCCCTAGTTTAGACCCATAAAAGTAGCCCAATACACTCCAAACCACATGGACTAAAGGCCCAACACATATACAACCCAACCCTAAGCTTATTCTTAATAAAACAAGCCTAGTTTGGTGAAGAATCTGCATCAATTAACCTTATGTATTTTCCAATTTTCCATTATTGTTTTTTAGGGCAATTATGCAACCTCTTAGTAACAAGGCAGTTTAGGTTAATTAGTATATTACACATCAAGTCCGGCATTCAACTGAGTTCAGTGTTCAAAAATCAACTTGTGGATTTCTGAACCCAGGGGCCCACTGACAGTTATTGGCCATCCAAAAGAATTATATTCATCAATTGCTTGGCACTATGATGCAATTTTTTGTTCCAATGTCTATATCATTGGTTGGACTGTCAACAGGGTGCAGTGACTGGTGACTGAACAGCAGTTTGGGTGGCATAGAGATATCACTGTCTTTGGGTGATTATGAATCTAATCTTGAGTTAATATAGACAATCAGTTGATTCCATGAAGACATTGAAACATGAATAATATAGACAACTGAGTCCAAAATTATCCATAAAACTACTAACAAAAAATTTGTCAAATGTCCAACTTAAGAAAGTCTCAACTGCAAGGTTAAAGTAGTGCCTGACATGAGATTAAAACTTATTGGATTCCTCCTTATTGGCTAAAAATATGTTTTCAACTTACTGTGTAGTGAATATATAATCACTCAAAGATGTAACTGTGTGTCAAAAGAAAGCATACAAATTTGTTTTTCAAATGCCCAGAATATCAATTCACCAGACAGCAACTAGAATAGCCAAAACATAGAAGTGCACTTTATCAGCACAAACATTAGCCATTAGATGACACAATAATTAATCAGTTCAAGGTTCTAAAAAGAATCTAGAAGCAAGAACTACGACCAGGATCAATAAAGGAGTCGATAGGACTAGTATAGAGTTAGCTTAGACAGAAAATAACGGAAACTTAATATATCAAGATCCAACAACCAGATCTGGTGGAAATTCAAGGGTGCATCCGAGTCCATCAGATCTATCAATTGATATCCAAATATTGAAAATCATATCAGAATGTATAGATGATTCACAGCCTCTTAAAGATTCAAGTTAATAGTAAGAACTGAGAAACTATAGAAAACATGTATGATCACATCTGAGGAATTGTTTATATATGAATCATATGATGTAAACAGAATCCAATGACCAGATTTTCATTCATAGAAAAAATATACGTCACGAAACAAGCAGAATACCAAATTCAATTTTATGGACAGGAGAAGAAGAGACAATATAAGAAATCATGGAAAGAAAAAGAAGAGAGGATAGATCACACCTAATAAGCAGCTGATTAGAAAGAAGAATGAAAAAATCTGGACTACTAGTCCTGTATGCACTGATGAACAGCTCAAAAACTTTTGTAAAATCTCAATATCTAGTATTCAAATCATGTCTAATCGATGAGGTGTATACATACATAAGATCCTTTTAAAATTTCAAAATTGACTCATAAAAGGACTCATAATCACTCTCTCACACTGACTTGATTTAATAGACTCAAAACAAAAGTCTATACTTGCTATTAAGTATCCTAATCTAACTCAAACTCCTCTAAGACACTAATCTCGTGTATTGACTTCAATCCCACCTTATGAGCTAACTAATATTATAGGCTCGTTACAAAAGTAAACCCAAAAACAAGTAGTTCAAAGTCCATAGAACCAATCCCTGGCCCAAGCCTGATTGGGCACTCTTAACTACATCAGCTATTCTAAGTGAAAATGTGAAACTATTCTTACATGACATCACCTTGGGATCTTGCATTGCAAGCTTGGTTCTCTCTTTTATCCGTCGCAATGTCTCTGCACATAATTTTTTGAGCATTTGTTAAAATAGTAAACATACAATAATAATCTAAACAAAAAGCCTCATAAATGCAGTGTCATTAAGAGCATCTTAAGTTGCACACCTGCACTGTGTTTCCTGCCCTTGTTCCATGGCACGTTACCCTTGTTTGCTTTGGATATCCTCATCCGCCTTAGCCTTTCTCGTTCATCCAGTGGTGCGGAGTCTTCACCTGGGAACAGAGAGACATGAGACTTCATATGAGGTTCCAAGTGCCAATCGTGATCGTCCCTCTGTCCATCTTCGTCATCCACCAAATATTTTGGTTCAAAGGTAGAAACTGCTTTAACCAGGAGTGCACCCCGTGTATCAAGATGCCCAGCATCAAATTTCAGTGTTCTGGAGAAATGGATGGACACAACCCAAGCAGAACCCAAACTTTTCTCTTTTCCAGAAGTGAACTTATTTGATGTGCTGACATGAAAAAAGGGTTGAACCCTTGATTTAACTAAGTGGTTTCGGAAGGAATGCTGTGGGATCGCAACATCTGGTAGAAGCAACATTATCAAGAAAACCCTTAGTCACCAAAAGCAGGACAAATAAGCCCTTAGTTGTCAAAAGTTGGACGACCCACAGTAGAAATAAAGGATTAAGAGTAGTTTCTGGCACAAATTAAAATTCGAGTGAGGGAAAAATATAAAAAATCACAAGCAATAAGTTTGGAAATACAAATAGCTTAATTAAGTTCAGAGAAATCAAACTAGCTTACTTCTAAAGAAATAAAAAGATGGGTAAAGGGATACCAAACGACCTAGCAATTTAATCTTCTCTTTTTTCTTTGTATTTTTATTCCTTATCATTATTATTATTTGGGTAAAGTTGCCGCCGAGGACCGGGAGGGGGAAGCTACGTTCAATACAAAAAAATATGTCTTCTAATGGTGCATGTTATTACTTCTCACAGTAGAATTTCACCTGGTTCGATCAAAACATAGAACAAAAAGAACGAAAGTAAGGAAGGAGAGAGCGAGAGAGGGAGAGGAAGACTTACACGATGTGTGTAAAAAAGTAGCTAACAAAGGCATGAGAGCTCATTCAGTCATCCAACTATTTAGAAATAAGTAAAAGGAAGTTGTCAATACTCCATGAAAATTGATCGTCCTAGCTTGCTTCTTTAAGCGGCAGAAATCTTGAAGCAGCTAGCGGTCAGCAGGCGGAAGGAGCCAATGAGCCAAAAAAAAAATTGAAGTAGCAGACACAGCGACGAGTGAGAACCACAGGGTGCTGAGAATGCCAACGGCGATAAGAGATGACTGCAAATGGACTTCAGCCTTTGAAGTTAGATATTTTAAGGGATAAAATGCCTTCCGCTCCGTAGTCGAAACTCGTAACTACACATTATTATGTCCCTCCCCTCGCTTCTTAAGAATAAGGACCCGTTTGGTATTGTTTCAAAAAAACGTTTCTACCGTTTTTTCGTTCTATTGTAACGGAAAAACGTAAAAATTTATTTGACAACCATATGTTGTGTTTCAGTTTTTTTTAACCAAAAATTGGAGAAAAAAAAAGATTTGAAAGAGGAAAGATGGAACGACAAAAGCCCGTTCTGTCCGACAGTTTCGTTCCAAAGGTGTTAAAAAATGAAAATTTTGGAACTTTCGTTCCCGAGAAAGCAAAGCAACGCAGAGAGAGGACGAAGCGATTTCTTCTTCCTATGCAAGTACCTCCATTCTCCTTCTTCGTCTTTTCTAACCTCTTTCTTCTTTCTTCTCTTCTAAACCTCTTCACTTTCGTATGTGTCCAACGGTAGTCGCAAAGTATAGGTAAAGGGTTTTTGAACCATTGATGACGGATTCCAGATTTCAGATTCCAGCGATAGAGATCGAGTTTAGAGCCAGATTCCAGCGATAGAGTTGTGAAATCGCCAGTGCAGGTAAGCCGCTTCGTTGTTTGTTCTTCTTGTCTTCTAACCTCTTTCTTTTTCTTCTCTTCTAACATCTTTTCTTTCGTCTTTTTCTATTGCAATTACAGAGCACAGAGCAGGTGAAGGGGCCAATTTTTTGGGGGTTTTTTTGACCACCGACGAGGGATTACAGATTCCAGCGTTTAAAGCTTCATATTTTGTAAGTGAAATTTGTTCTTAACCCTAAAATCAACCTTTAAAACCTCTCAAATTTCTTCTTCTTGTCTTCTAAACATATTCTCTTTCTTCTTATTCTCTAATCGCAGATCAGGTATACATACGTTTTCCTCTTTAGCCCTGTGAAATTGATCATAGAGGGAAGACATAGGTAATTTCCCCAAATCGCAACGCAGGTAAAGTCCAACAGACGTATTTTTTATTAAGCTTCGTGCTTCATTTGGTTGCATATTTACATTATTCTCCATCTATTCCAATAGGATTTCTTCTTCTTGAACTCTGATGAGAAAACCCTAAAAGGAAGATTCAGAGAGAGAGAGAGAGAGAGAGAGAGACCAGAGTGAGGAGGGAGAGGGAGAAATCACTAGCAAACAGAGCACAGTTCATTGAAATTTTTTTTTTTGGCACACAGTACAGAGACACTCCTTCGCCCACATCTGTCGACTTCTTCACCTGAGAATCAGGTACATGTCCTCGGTTCACTATGATCTCTTCACTGTGGTTTGATTGGTTGTGTGCTCGTATCTCTGATATTGTTTGTGTATTTGGATTGATACATTTCATATTCTCTGTGAAAATTTTCTCCATTTTAGTGTCTTGGTTCAATCTGGATTTAAGGATTATACCTATTGCAAGATCATTTTCTTGTTGGATATCAGAATAAGGTTCCTTTATTGGGGGTGAGAAAAATAGTTGTATTTGCCTGCAAAGACTTGAGGTTTTCCTTCCTTTTATGCTATCCCATGTATTTTTTGTTGGATATCATATTAGGTTCATTTGTTGTTGGATTTCAATGAATTTATTTCCCCTATACTGTTACACTTCTAGACTCCAGACATATGTTAATGTGTCTCATAAATGAATGAATACCGAATTAGTTGTAATTATCTGTATAAAGAAATGAATACAATTTTTTTTTTTTATCAAAAAAAAAAAAGAATAGGAAACAGCTGCACAAATGTTTGTTCTTCTACTTTAAGTTGGGTGTATTGCAAATTCATTCGACTCAAATCTCCATGAGTTTTCCCTGGACAAACGTGGGTTATATTTAGTATTAGTAACATAGAAACACCCAGCAATACTCATGGAAATACTCGTCATATTATCCTAAACTAAAATTAGGATTGCCACTCAGTATGGAAAGGACTCAGATCTCCATAAGCTTTCCCTGGACAAATTTGGATTATACATAGTAAGTTAGTAACACCCGGCAGTACTCATGGAATACTTGTTATATTACCCTAAACTGAAATTAGGATTGCCACTCAGTATGAGAAGAGATCTTTGATATCCTCTTGAGTAATTTGTTGCAGAAACAATGTAGTTTTTACTTTTTGAATTTTGTTCAAATGTTCATGAAAGAAACAAAGGTGGGGGTGAATTACTTTATTAAAAATCCCATTTTCAGCCAGAAAGTGAAGCTTTGAAGAATTCCCCTTCTTCTTCTTCCCCTTCTTTTTTTTTTTTCATGAGAAACCACTTTTGATATAGGCTGATAACCGAGGATGTGGTATGTTTGTATGGTTGAAAGATGAAATACATATCTCTACCATACAACACACATTATGTTCAGAAAGCTCACCATCAACATCATTCACACCACCGTCCATTTCGAACGAGTACATGAAAGGATATCTGGAAGAGACACTTAAAGGATTAGAGGACAAAACAAATAAGATGAAAGACATCCTCCATGCATTCAAGTATTTAGACTTGGACAAAAAGTGAAAATTTGGAAAATTATGTAATAATTAACTTGGACAAGGCATTGTTAGTTATGTATTTTATTCATCATTTTGAAACCATGTTTTTTTTAGTTGGTATGTAATACTTTATTATCCCAAAGGATTTGTATGCTTATAGTATTTTAATGTTATTTCTGTAATTATTAACTTAAAAGAAAAGAAAAGAGGAAAAAAAAAAAAATGTTTCTAAAACAAGCATTACCATAGAAAAATTTGTCCTTTTTTTATTATAAAACTGTTATAGAAACAGATTCACCAAACAGCCTTAAATCGTTTAAAAACGGCATTTTGACACATAAACTGAAATTTCCGTTTTTGACACAAAATGGAGTTTCTGGAACAGAAACGATACCAAACGGACTGTTAGTCCGGTTCTGAGGTGCGACTCTGACTCTGGATCCTAGCCTAATGAGGGCTAACCAACCGCTATTGGTAGCCAGGAAAAGAAAAAGAAGAAAAAATCAAAATCTTTTTTCTTTTTCAAATTAACGAAAAAGATACATAAATTAATCATTACATTCATATGATTTTTTATTTCATTATAATTTTTATATAACCTGGGAAAGTCTAGAAATGGTTATTATTTCGAAATGCACTTAGACATGGTTTAAAATAATCGTATAAATCAATTGTCATATTTGCTGACCTATAAAAATTTGATGATCTATCATTTCACTTATATTTTTTTCAATAGTTCAGCTGCGATGTTTCAAAAATCGGATTGAAATCAGTAGAATGCCATATTAGAATCAAAAACGATTTCAATTTGTAATGATTCTATACAATGAAAATTGATTCAATAAAAATAAAAGAAAGTTTGATATTGGATATTATTTGTTTTCTCTAACCACCAAAAATACAGACAAGATAAATTAAGAGACTAACTTTTTGACTTAATCAATAAGTTTCTTGAACCAAAGACTCCAAAAAATTGAGATCTAAAGAAATTTATCCTTCCTCTTTTTTATCTCATTTCTTCTAATTCAAGCAAATTCTTGGCCTCATTGAATATGAAGGATTCATTGGAGATTGATCAATTATCATTGAGATCACTTTTAAGACTTTGCAAAATATTTTTAATTACATCTAGGGTGTGTGATTGGTCTTTTATTTTATTTTTATCATAAAAGTAGAGAGTAATGTCTACAATGTTTCATCAAATTGCCATGAGTACTACTTGTTAAGGCTTTACAAGAAGAATCCACATCCAAGCAATGGAACTTCATCCTTGTAAAAATTATAAAAAAGTATAACTGTGCTACCCTATAAAGAGATCTTGATGCCCCTTGAGTTGGGATATCAGCTCCCAACCCTATTGGAGCCATCCATATATCTTATCTTCTCTTTATCTCTATCGTTTTGGCAAATTTATTGAAAAGGCACCATAAGAATTCCATGAAGTAGTAAAACTCTAAAATCAAAAACCCATGATACCTTAAACATGAAATCTAGACATACAAACTTCTGAGAATACTATTGTTTATCTTTATTATTACAATTTTATTCTCTAGATTGTTTGTGTTATTATTAGAGCTTTGTTTGGAATTAATACTATTGGTTTCACCATTTTCATTAAATCCTTTCAAGAGCTTCTCATATTTTATTTTATTTTTTACTTAGATTTTTGTTAGTATTCTATATTATTTATTTATATAAATAATACAATTTGAGAAGGTGCCAACTACACGCACGTGTTATAAGCTTGGCAATACATCCTACTTATTGTATGCTAGATGGCGATCCACTTGGCCATCGAATTTTGGTGCACAAGTACATTTTCTATATGCCTATAAAATTTCATCCCAAACCGAATTTTATGCATGAAAAAAAAAAGAAGTCAAAAGACGGTTAATTAGTTAACTATGAGCCGAGCTTTCAAAATATTTAAGTGTAAATGATACAAGTTTTTTTTCGTATAATTGAATATGGAATTTGGCACTTGGCAATCATCATCTATGTGCCCAAAATCAATTGGAACATGTTGTTAAGCTTCGCAACACATCCACGATCAAATTTTCGCCATAATGTTTTTATTTTATTTAACTAATTAAATTATTGTACTCTTTTTATTTACATATTAAGATTTCTTTATGTTTCCTTATATAGTTTTTTATTGTGCGATATTGCTATTGATTATTCCTTTTTCATCTTTTAAGTTTCAACATCAAGTAAGTAATTTTAGCTAATTTAGTCATATCATTGCAAAGTATTCTACTTACATTATTTGTTCAACGTTTTAAATTAACAAACATAATTGAAGTCTACGCAAATATTACACTATTATTAAGTTTTGAAAATTATAATTAGAAGGATAGAATTTAACCGTCATGCCTTAGGCTATATTTTACCAAAGAAGTTTTAAGCCACGTAGACTTTTTCATTTAAATCATAGTCATTCATGTAGTATTTATTACACAAACAACAAAAGTTAAAGCCTAGTTACCATCTTCCTCTTTCACTATCTCTGTACTACAATGGATTTTTATTGTAGTTGCTATTACTGTTTACTTATTACAGGTTCATCAAAACCAAATTGTTGCTACATCGGATAATCTTAATCCTCTCTTGGTTATTAAGAATGTTAGTGTTGGATTACCGATTAGAACTTGTTATCTGATTCATGGTTCAGTGTTGCTTTGTTTAATGTTACAAATCTGAATGACTCCCAGTTATCTTTACCACTACCCACATTAAGTTATCCTATATTAATTTGTGTAGGAGTTTTCAACGACACCTGAAAAGATTTAGATGAGCCCATGGAATTTTGTTTTAAGGCCACATTATTTTGATGAAGTCGGGATTTATGATGTCTGAACAATATTGGGAAGCTACGGCTAACGGTTTATAGAATGGGTTGAGGAAAGTGAACATTTTAGGTCGAATTAGTCAAGAGATATGGACGGATTTCCAAATTTTGAAGGATATGTTACCAATTTCAACTGATCATGCATGGCCTTGGTTCTCTTTTGCATTCTTTCTTGAAATTGGAAGCTATTAGATCAAACACCAAGAAATACGAAAAATAAAGAGAATAGATTCGCACGACACAGAGATTTAACGAGGTTCACACACCAGGGTGGTGTGCTACGTCCTCGGGCGAAGAAGAAAATTTTTCACTATGCAGAAGAGAGATTACACCCAAGCAGCAGCGAGAAAACTCGCCCTGAAACCCTAGCTCTAAAAACCCCCAAAATACAATGACATTCTCAACAAGCAACAGTACATTATATATACTCTAAGTTGCGAGTCGACCCATCGGGTCGCGGTTGATCCGGTTGAACCATACCTATCGGCACAACCCCTCTACTTCCATCACAGATCTGAAAAAACTTTCCATTCGGGTAGCCACCAAAATATGTCGGAGCGGGTCAATCTTCAAAATGGGCCAAGAATTAGAGACAAACTTAACAAATCTCCACCTTGGCTTGAATTCTCCTCCAACAAATAAACAAATAGCTAAAATCTTCATTTTCTCCAATAGCCCTCCAAAGGACTGAACTCAAATACGGCAAACACTAAGTAAGTTTAAGCAATGCTCGAACTTACCAACACACAAAGGCTTAGTTAACATATCAGCTGGATTGTCTTCAATACCAATCTTCAACACTTGAATATTACCTTGAGCAATTATCTCTTTTATGAAGTGATACCGAACATCAATGTGCTTTGTCCTCTTATGATACGTCGGATCTTTAGTCAAGTGAATAGTACTCTGGCTATCACAATGGACAACAGTCACCCCATGATCCATGCTGAGTTCTCCCAACAAACCTCTAAGTCAAATAGCTTCTTTAACTGCCTCAGTCACTGCTATAAACTCTGCTTCAGTAGTAGATAATGTAACTGTAGCCTGTAAAGTAGCTTTCCAACTAATCATACTTTCTCTAAGAGTAAATACATGGCCTATGAGTGACCTCCTCTTGTCAAGATCACCTACATAATCTAAATCAACATAACCAGATAAACTATCACTATTCCTCCCAAACTCCAAACAAACACCAGAGGCCCCTTTCAAGTACCTAAGTAGCCACTTCACTGCTTCCCAATGAGCTTTACCTAGACATGACAAATATCTGCTCACCACCCTAACAGTTTGTGAAATGTCAGGACGAGTGCAAACCATAGCATACATAACGGAGCCAACTGCACTAGAGTATGGAACACGTGACATGTACTCCACCTCTTCATTTGTCTTAGGTGATAGAGCAGTTGAAAGTCTAAAATGAGATACAAGAGGAGTAGTTATAGGTTTGGCATCTTTCATGCCAAAATGATTCAATACCTTCTTAGTGTACTTCTGTTGAGATAGCCACAGCTTTCCTGCTCTTCTATCTTTCATGATCTCCATACCAAGGATCTTCCTTGCTGCCCCAAAATCTTTCATCTCAAATTCAGAACTTAATTGTTCTTTCAACCTGTTGACCTCATTCCTCTCTTTTGCTGCAATCAACATATCATCAAACATAAAGCAACAAATATATGAATGACCAATCAAAGAGCTTTCTAAAATAAACACAACAATCATATTGACACATAGAGTATCCAAAACTAGTCACAACTAAATCAAACCTTTTATACCACTATCTAGGAGACTGTTCAAATCATATAGGGACTTCTTCAACAAGCATACATGGTACCTTCAATAACAAACCTTTCAGGTTGATACATATAAATCTATTATTCTAGTTCACTATGCAAGAATGTTATTTTCACATCAAGTTACTCCAACTCCAAATCATGCATAGCAACTAAAGCAAGTAGGACACGAATAGAACTATGCTTAATAACAGGTGAGAAAAATATCATTAAAATCAATTCCTTGCACCTGACTGTAGCCCTTTGCAACAAACATGCCTTGTACCTAGCATCTTCAACACCTGAGGCAGATTCCTTCTTCTTAAAGATTCATTTGTAATCAATAATTTTCTTCCCTGTTCTCAGCTTGACAAGCTCCCAAGTCTGATTTTTATGAAGAGATTTCATCTCCTCATTCATGGCAATCAGCCATTTTGTAGAATCAATTGAAGCAACAGCTTCAGAATATGTTGCAGGCTCACTATTTTCAATTGTATCTGCAACAGACAATGCATAAGCAACAAATTCAGCATGCCCATATTTTTGTGACTGCCTAATAATCCTCCTTGGTCTATCCTTGGTAATGTTGTATCACTCTTCTTCTTGATTGTTTTGAGCATCATCTCCTTCAATAAAAGTAGGCAGCTGAACTGAAGTAGATTGTGTTTTGTTTGAAGATTAACCACCAATTTTAAACTCCAACTTCTCTCTAGATTTTTATTGACTTTCATCACAATGAACAAGAGTTACTTTCCTCGGATGCAACATAGTAGATTCATCAAAAGTAACATCTCTGCTAATAAGAAATTTCAGAGACTTTAGATCAGGACACCACAACCTGTATCCTGTTACTCTAGATCCATACCCAAGAAAAATGCATTTCTTAGCCCTAGGCTCCAACTTTCCTTCATTTACATGTTTATAAACAGGACATCCAAATACTTTTAAATTTGAGCAGTCTACAGGTTTACCTAACCAAACTTCTTCTGGAGTCTTACACTCAATAGCTGTGTAAGGAGATCGATTCACCAACAAGGTTGCTGTGTTAAGCGCTTCTTCCAGAACTCCTTGTCCAATCCTGCATTTGATAACATACACATTGTCTTTTCTAATAAGGTTCTATTTATACGCTCTGCCACTCCATTTTGCTGGGGTGTTTTAACAACTGTATGGTGTTTTGCAATACCTTCATTTTTGCATAACTTATTAAAGTCATATTCACAAAACTCTAGGCCATTATTGATTCTCAACCTTTGAATTTGTTTCCCAGTCTGCTTCTCAAGTAAATTCTTTCACTGTTTGAAAGTGACAAATACTTTATTTTTGTGCTTCAAGAAATTGACCCAAACCTTTCTAGATAAATCATCAATGAAAGTAAGCAAGTACCTTTCACCAGCCCCCTTTGAAACAACCCTGGAGGGCCCCCAGGTCTGAATGAATGTAGTTCAAAGTTCTCTTGGTCCTGTGAATAGTAGTATAGAAAACTGACTCTTTTCTGTTTTCCAAACACACAATGCTCACAGAACTTCATTGCTCTTATACTCTGACCACACAACAAGTCCATTTTACTTAATGATGCCATCCTTCTTTCACTCATATGGCTTAACCTCATGTGCTATAAATTTGTGACATCTGATTCAGACATAGATGATGAAGCTGCAGCAATAGACCCAGTGACTGTAGTCCCCTGCAACACATACAAACTGTCAACCTTAATTCTTTTCATCAACAAGATAACACCCTTGCTAATCTTTATGACTCTACCTTCAGTTATATACTTGCACCCATTTGAATCAAGAGCGCCTAAACTGATGAGATTCTTCTTCAAATCAGGGACATGCCTGATATTAGACAAAGTTCTGACAATGCCATTATACATCTTGATATTGATTGTTCTCATTTCAATAGTCTTATAAGAAGTATTATTTTCCATCAATACAACTTCACCTTGAACTGATTCGTATGTGGAGAACCATTCATGATTGGGACACATATGGTAGGAAAATCAGAGTTAAGAATCCATTTATCTTGTGATCTAACTCTATCATCAGTCACCAAAAGCATATCAGACTCACTCTCATCTTAAGAAATAATAGCTTCTGCAGAATCATCTCTTTTCTGTTGATTTTGAACACCATCACCTGCTTTCTGCTTATTTAAAAACTTATAGCATTCAGATTTAATATACCCTTTTTTCTTACAGTAATTACAGGTCAAATTCTTGTGTTTAGATTTTGATTTAGCCCTTTTTTTGTCACTATCTGAACCCCTTTCATTCGTTCTCCCTCTAGCTACCAAACCAACACCATCAGATTTATTGGTAGCTGTCAACTCATCATCAATCTTCTGCTTACTTTACAGATTTTTTTTGACATCCTCAATAGAGATTTTCTCTCTACCATAAATCATAGTATCCCTAAAATGCTTATAAGATGGAGCCAGAGAACATAACAATAATATGGCTAAATTTTTATCGTTTATTTTAACATCTATCATTTTTAAATCAGTAACAATAGAATTGAACTCAGATATGTGGGATTTTATAGAAGTACTTTCACATATATGAAGAATATACAGTAATTACTTAAATCTCAACCTATTGGTGAGGGATTTAGTGAGGTAGAGATTCTCTAACTTCACCCATAACTCTACAGTCGTTTTCTTTGAGAGAACTTTCTGTAGAACATCATTCGAAAGACACAACTAAAAAGTTGAAAGGGATTTATCATCCAAATCGTTCAAATCATCATCGAACATAGTTGCAGGTTTCTTCGCCTTTTCAAATAGGGTTTTCTTCAAACCCTGCTACGTGAGAACAACCATCATTCAAACCTGCCATAAACTAAAACTGATGTTGCCGTCAAACCTATCAATATCGTATTTCGTTGAAGCCATGGATCGAAGTAACTCAAAGCTCTGATATCAGTTTGTTAGATCAAACACTAAGAAACATAAAAAATAAAGTGACAATAGATCTGCATGATACAGAGATTTAACGAGGCTCACACACCAGGGTGGTGTGCTACGTCCTCGGGCAAAGAAAAAAATGTTTAACTATGCAAAAAAGAGATTACACCTAAGTAGCGACGAGAAAACTCGCCCTGAAACCCTAGCTCTAAAAACCCCCAAAATATAATGACTTTCTCAACAAGCAATAGTACATTATATATATTCCAAGTCGTGGGTCGACCCATCGGGTCACGATCGATCCAGTTGAACTATACCGCGGGGACTACGCCCCCACACCTCCATACAAGATCAATGATAGGCTCCAAGCTTGGACCTATTGGGCCAACCCCTTTATTTCTATCACATATCTCATAAAACTTTATATTTGGGTCGCCACCAAAATATGTCGGAGCAGGTCAATCTTCAAAACGGGTCAAGAATTCGAGACAAACCTAACAAAAACCATTTTTGCTAATTTGGCATACATCTATGTTAAGGATGATGAAATTGTTTAGATTATCAAAGATTCAATAAATAAATCTAGACACAGAAGAACTCATTTTTATTTTTCAAGGACTTCTGTATATAAGGACTCTAGGTTCTAATTTATCTTCCTTTTTAATTACATGAAAAAAGAAGAAGCTTAGTTACTAAAACCAGGGGAGGATTTTCATGAATGACCACGCATAAGGCGAGGATGGGTTATGAACTATGAAGTGTCAAATGAAGGGCTTTTAGTCATTTCAAGCCCTTTTATAGAGAGGGACTGGACCTTGCATATATGGAACCTTTTGACCTAAAACTACGAGGGAGATTGAAACTATCATACTATTCCCCAAAACCCATTCTATCTATCTTTTTTTTTTTTTTTTTTTTTTAAATGTTGTGTCAAAATTATTAGAGAACGAAAGAAAAAAAAATTACAAATACAAATGGGAGATTCATCCTAAACCACTCGAAGAAATACCTTAGGAACCTAAGCCAACAGCAAATCACTTTCCTAATTACTTACCAAGTAGCAGTTCATATGTCAAATTTGTTTGACAACTTGTCCATATATATCATGAATTTATCAATTGTCAAAATTATAAATCAACTTGATACATGTGCATAAAAAGAAAGGGAAATTACACCAAGATTGCTAATGTTTAGGATGACTACAAGTCTACAATAGGGTCACATAACATGTGAAACTTAGGGCTTGTTTGATTTTGTTTCCAGAAACATGTTTTTCAGTTTTTCTATGTTCAGAAATGGAAAAACACCCTAAAAACTGTTTGATTTTTCTGTTTCGTTTCACTTGTTTTTAGAAAACAGAAATAGAAATTTATGCCTATTTCTGTGTCTAGAAACAAGAATGGAGAAACAAGTTAGACTTGTTTTTTTGTTTCTAAAAGCAATTGAGAAGGACAAAAATTGTGAAAAACCTGACACTTCACTTGACTTACCCGAACCCCAACCTATTGTTGAAACTTCTTGCTATCCAGATGCGGCAATTCCAACCTTATTGTGCGAAGCTCACGGTTTTGGATTACCTTCATCATTTTGAAGCTCATCTCCACGAAGCATACCTGCAACTCCGAAGTCATGCCTTCACTCGTGAGTTGCATACCTATAACGTCGTGCCTTCACTCATGTCTTGAACTCGACTACCCTGTTGAAAATGTATTGGAAAACAGAAAAATCAAACACTTTTTTGTAATTCCAAAAAATCGTTTCTTAGCAAAGAAACAGAAAAATCTATTTCTATTGTTTCTAAACACGGAAACTTGAGAAACAAAATCAAACGGGCCCTTAATGTCTTTACCATTTTTCTTTTAAACTTAACGACCTCAGCACAAATGTTATAGCTTAGGGTCTTAGACTAATGGTTGAGAACGAATTAACCAAAGTACTCATATATATATATATATTTATATTATTATTTTTTTTTAATGATGTTAAGTGGAAAGATACAATTCAACTACCATGATTTAAACAATTTTAAATGTTAACTTGGATCATAATCATTCATTTAGTATTATAAATCATGACTAGCACAATCGTATCATATTTCAGTTTTAAAATTGTCATGATGTCACCAAAAGGTGTACTAGGTTGGAACCACTTGATCCAATTAAACGCCCTTCAAATTTGAAAACAACAATGGGTAAAATGTCAATTGAAGAATAGGGCCTTCCTCGATAGATTAAGGCCATAAGGTTTATATGGCAACGTTTCTACACCAAATTAGTATTTGTATATATGATCATAAAACGTAGATCAACGGCAGGCTAGGGTTGGATTTCAGGTCTGAGGCTAGGGTTCGGAGTGTTTAAACATATGTTGAGTATATTTAAGATGAGGCAAATGGATTTGTGTATCCTTATTTTTTTAATTATTCTAATAGTATTTTTTTTTTTTTTGTAGAACTTTCTTTTAATAGTTAAGTGAGAGTCTGAGACAAGGATCATTCTTAAGTATTAAAGACTTAAGAGTCGGATCGACCTTGAATGGCAAAACATGGTAGGGTCAAGGTCAATAAAGTTAATCGGGCTCAATCGGACCCAAATGTGGGGCCGATCAGTGTGGTTGGGCTCGGCAAGGTTCGGCGTTGATGGGATTCAGGGTTGGACTGGGGTTTTAAAAAGCTTGACCAAACCCGACTTTGCTGCATACCTGTGTTGTATGGTAAATTGGAAGAAAAAAAATAGGGTCATTTACATCAACCTCCCCTAACGTTTGCCTATATTACATTCTTTCACTCTAAAAATTTTGTTTATTATATTTAAACCCAAATAACTAACATCGTGAGCATATTTTTAGCGTCGGTTTAATAAGTGGATAAAATTTTACTAAAAATCCTATTTTGCCCTTATTGTGTTCAACATACCCCCTTGATTTTCTGCATAAAATTAAGTGGGAAGTAATTGGTGCGGTCTGAAGATATTTTTCAGAGTGACAATAATTACACTAATAAGTAAGTTTTACTTTTGAGCTCGAAATTAGAATCATCATTCTCTGAGCTTACACTGAAATCTTAAACCTAATATTAGCTCCTTAAAGTATAATTAAAATTTAAAGCTCAAGTAGTTCAACTGGAGTGGTGGTGCTGTTACTCGGAGGGGGAAGAGCAAGAAGAGCAGGGGAAGGAGACGGTGCCACAGCTGTAATCTAATAGAAACGGTACGCTCATACCTAATATTACAACTGGGATTGAGAACCCTTCCACCTTGCTTGGCTCTACAGCAGTTAGGGAGACCAGCGATGGCACCCATTAGGCATGTGTTAGTCGTTCCCTGATAAATCCGGGAGTGAAACAATACAGATTCTGAAATTGGGTAAACTAGCTTCTTGAGTTGCAAATCTCTCTGAATCAGAGAGCTACAGTGACAGCCTTGTTCATGGTATCTGCCAAAAGCTGATTAAACCGAGTTGGGTTGGAGATGTTCTATGTATTCCACATGGAGGAGCCAGGGGTTTCGCTGCACACATCGCGGGTGACATCGCCTCTGCAAAAGTAGAGGTCGTAAACGACGTTGGGGCTCCGGCCAACGGTGGCGTTGCGGTAAGCGTTGTTAGAGTTGGAGGAGAGAGAAGAGAGGAGGGTATTGAGGTTGGACTGGTAGTTACTATTGGAAGCGTAGAGAGTTGTGTTGGAGCAAATGGTGTAGAGGTACACAAGGTCGGCGCAGTTGGATAAGCTAATCAGGAAAGAGAGGGTGACGAAGAAGAAGAGAAACACTAGTTGGGTTCTTGGAGTTGTGTCCATTAATGGTTCGATTGTTCCTCAAATTCTCCACCTCCACCGACTGATGCCGGAAGAAGAGGAGGGGTAATTATGTCATTTTATATTATAAAATTAATACTAGTCTAACTATGTTATTTTTTTAGATTTAAATGTAATAAATGATTTTTTAAGGAGAGATGTAATATAGGCAAACGCTAGGGGAGATTGATGTAAATCATCAAAAAAATATATATTTATGTCATTAAAAAAATAAAATAACAAAAACACGTAAACATGCATATTAATATATATATATATATATATATATATTGGTGAAAAGTATGCATATTAATAGAAGTATGTAGTAGCGGTGGCTGCAGTAAAATTGGTTGGTTTTTGATTTTATAAATAACATTAAACTAGGGGAGATTGATGTAAATCATCAAAAAAATATATATTTATGTCATTAAAAAAATAAAATAACGAAAACACGTAAACATGCATATTAATATATATATATATATATATATAATTTTTTTTTCCACACATTTTTTGAATCAGGTTCATTTTAAAAGAAAAACACAAAAATAGATCACATATATATTATATAATAACAATTATAACCTTATGGCAACTAAATGGGGTCGATTAGATAGATCCTGATACGACAGAATTTGTCACCGAATAAAGCGAGGACACGTGGCAACCGAGGGAGGGACGTGTGTCGCCCATCCAATAGAGGCCGCAAGGCTCCAAACCACGTGAAGGGAAGGTTCCTGAAGGGGCAAGGCTCCAAACCACGTGAGGGGAAGATTCCCGAAGGGGGTTTCTGAAACCCTAGGCCCAACAACCCTATAAGAGGAAACCGAAAAGGGACCCAGGAGAGGGACGCCGACATCCACCATTACTCCTGTGAATATACTGTTCTGTCGATCACTAACTTAGGCATCAGAGGACTAATCCCGGAGATACCTCCAGGCTTCTGCCTTCTGTGCTTGTGCAGGATTAACTCGTAGGGGATTTCGGCAGTAACAGATTGGCGTCGTCCGTGGGAACGACAGTAATGTTGGGGAAAACCTACAATCGTAAGAAAACAAGAGCAACGCCGAGCATAAACATGGCGAAGAGGAACCTTCAGAAGGGCTCCCTTCCTCGATAGAAATCGGCAAAGAACGGGGAAACGATGATCGGGAAGGTTCCGCGAGGAACCAGCGTTCTGCTGGATATTAAGTGCGTGGAGTTAGTAATCCTTCACCCCCTCCTAGGGCGCAGAAATATGTGACAAGGGAGCAGTTCGAAGCCCTTCAGGAGAAGTATGATCGAATGGCCGAGGCAATGAAGGAGGTCTCTAAAGCTGTCTCTCAGAAGACCGACGAAGCACCACAAGGCCCCCATATCCAGCTAGAGCGCGCTCAAGACAAGGATCGGAGTAGTACAGGATCGATAAGGTCCGGTCGGAATCATCGAAACCGAGCAATAAGGGAAAGCCCCGCACCCAAAGAAAAGACGCAACGAGCCACCGGGACCAGGCATGGGGAACCATGCCAAGGAGACGGACAGAAACACGAGGACATGGGGTTGAAGCAGATGATCCTAGACCTGAAAAACGAGATCAGGAAGGTAGCGGAAAACCAGAGAGGAACTCGCGAGCCAGACCTCACCAATGACACGGCTCTAGCCAATGAGGTCATGAGGGATCTACCCCCGATCGATTTTCGCCTGCCCAAATATGACACCTATGACGGGTCTGGGGACCCTGTCGACCATCTGGAAGGCTTTAAGGTTGCTATGCAATTTCATCGAGTCTCAAAAAGCATCATGTGCCGCGCCTTGCTTTGACGTTCAGAGGAGCAGCAAGGCTGTGGTACAGCTGCTTGCCGACGAAATCGCTCCACAGCTTCAACGATTTAAGTTACTTCTTCGTGAAGGGATTCTCTAGTTGCCAACCCCTTTAGAAGACCACGTTGAACCTGACTAACGTCAAGCAACATGAAGGGGAGTCACTGCGAAACTACATGAAGCGCTTACAGCAAGAGAAGATCACGATTAGAGGTCTGGACCCAAAAGAAGAGTTCACGGCCCTGCTGGGAGGCGTCAAGGATAAGGAGCTAAAAAGGTCTTTGGCGAAGCATACACCGAGGAACCTAGCCGAGTTGAGGGCTCGGTGTGATAAGTACTTTCAAATAGAAGAAACCCTCCAAGCAGATGAAGAAGCTGAAGAGAAGACGTGAAGGAAAAGGATCTCTGGAGCCGATGACAAACCTTCCGAAGAAGGTAAAAGACGAAAGTCCGAACGTGGTTGGGCACCCAGTCCACTGAAGAAGTTCGAGAAATACGCGCCCCTGAACCGAAAACGAATGGATGTGCTAATGCAGATAAAGGACTCCCCAGACGCCAGAGCCATGAAGTGGCTAGGGATGATGGGACGACACCCTAAGAGACGCAATATGGACAAATATTACCACTTTCACAGGGACCACGGCCACACACCAAAGATTGTTGGCACCTGAAAGGGGAAATAGAAGGAATGATCCGAAGAGGATATCTAGGCCGATTCGTAGACCGTGAAAAGGAGGATGCCCAAGACGGTAATGACCGCAGGGATAACTGCCATAGAGACGGCAGAGGCCGCCATGAAAGAAGGGGGCCAGCCCGCAGAGGCAATCAGGAACAACAAAGGGACCGGACACCCGAGGAAGCTGACCATTGCCTCCAGGATGAAAATAAAAGCCCAAATAGGGGTATAGCGACAATCTGTGGAGGCCTAACCACTAGAGAAAGTTCAGTCTCGGCCAGGAAAGCAAAAGCCTATACAAGAAGCGTACATATGGCGGAATGGCCAAACAAGAAGGCAAAGACGGGGACATGGTTATTTCCTTCTCAAATAACGACCTGGAAGGGGTGCACACACCACACGACGATGCCCTAGTAATCACCATGACCATAGCCAATTGCAGAGTAAAAAGGATCTTGGTGGATAACGGCAGTTCAACTAATATCCTATTCCTTGAAGCTTTCCAGAAGATGGGCCTGGACGAGGGAAAGCTGAAGAAGGTCGAACACCCGTTGCAAGGATTCTCTGGTGCCCTGATCAAAGTGGAGAGATCGATTGAGTTGCCAGTAAGAGCCGGTACCAGAGACCGCCAAGTAATAGTCATGATCAACTTCCTGGTAGTAGGCATTATTTCGGCGTACAACGCCATACTAGGGATAGTTGGTTTAATCCTGCTAAAGGCTGTCGTCTCCACTCCACACCTCAAGATAAAGTTCCCAACTAAGAACGGTGTTGGTGAATATCGAGGCGATCAGGAGGCATCCCGGAGGTACTACGCCACCACCTTATGGGAAAAAGAAAAGGCGGGTGAGGCGCTCCCAATAGAAGATCTACACGACGACACCAGTTATCAAAGGGGGGAACCGGCTGAGGAGCTGATACAGGTTGAAGCCAAAGAGGGGCATAACACTCGCCAATTCCAAGTGGAGGCTACAATGCCAAGGCAACAACAAGAAAAACTCATCTCATTCCTCCGAGACAATTCTGACATCTTATCCTGATCAGCCTTGGACATACCTGGAATAAACCGAGAAGTAATAGAACATCATCTGAGTATCAACCCTGACTAAGAAGTCGGTACAGCAGAAGAAGAGGACCTTCACCTCTGAAAGGCAGCGGAAGATAGATGAAGAGGTAGAGAAGTTGCTAAAGGCCCAGTTCATCCGTGAAATCCAATACCCGGAGTGGATATCCAATTTGGTGATGGTCCCAAAGGCAAATGGGAAGTGGAGGATCTGCATCGACTTCACCGATCTAAACAAGGCCTGCCCAAAGGACGGCTACCCCCTGCCGAAGATAAACCTCCTCATCGATGCCACAACAGAACATGAGGCACTGAGCTTCATGGATGCGTACTCAGGGTACAATCAGATCAAGATGTCTAAGGCTGGTGTCCCGAAGACATCCTTTGTGATCGAGGGGGGATTGTACTGCTATGAAGTCATGCCCTTCGGATTAAAAATGCAGGGACCACCTATCAAAGGTTGGTGAATAAGATCTTTAAGGGGATGATTGGCAAAACCATGGAGGTATACATGGATGACATGCTTGTGAAAATCTTGAAGGCAGAACACCATATTCGAGACCTAGAGAATGCGTTCCAGGTGCTGAGGCGGTACGGCATGAAACTGAACCCGACAAAGTGTGCATTCAGAGTAGCATCGGGAAAGTTCCTTGGCTTTATTGTCTCGGAGAGAGGAATTAAAGCCAATCCAGTGAAAATATAGGCCATCCGAGATATGAGGTCACCACAGAATGTGAAGTAAGTCCATGAGCTAACATGTAGAGTCGCCGCCCTAGGATGGTTCATGTCTCGATCGGCTGACAAGTGCCTCCCTTTCTTTAAAGCCTTGAAGGGATCCAAAAAGTTTGAATGGATGAAGGAATGCAAAAAGTCTTCGAACAACTGAAGGAGTACTTGGCTGCACCCCCACTACTGACGAAGCCAAATACGGGGGATACCTTGCAGTTATACCTAGCTGTATCGGCAGTGGCAGTAAGTGCGGTACTGATAAAGGAAGAAGGAAGACAACAACGACCAACATATTACGTCATCCGAATGCTTTTGGACACAGAAATAAGATACAGAAAAGTGGAAAAAATAACATACGCCTTGGTGATAGCGGAAAGAAAGCTGAGGCCCTATTTCCAGTCGCACACGGTGTGTGTGCTCACAGACCAACCACTGAAGAAGATACTACAAAAGCCAGATATATCCGGCCACCTAGTAAACTGGGCCATAGAATTGGGAGAATTTGACATCCAGTACAAGCCAAGAACCGCAATAAAAGCACAGGCTCTAGCGGACTTCATAGCCGAGACAACACTCCCAGATGAACCCAAGAGTCTGTCGAGGCTCAAGCAAAAAGGACTTGGGCCCTGAAGGATGGTGCATCCAACAGCGCGAGAAGCAGCACTGGGATCATACTTGTTAGCCCTAAAGGATTCAAAATCGAGTATGCAATATGGTTTGACTTCGATGCCTCCAACAATGAAGCTGAGTACGAAGCCCTAATAGCCGAAATAAATCTAGCGTGGGCCTTGATGGTACAGGAATTAGTAGTGCATAGTGACTCACAGCTCGTGGTGCGATAGGTGAATGGGGACTATGAAGCCAAGGAATAAAGGATGGTTGAATACTTGAAGACGGTGTGAGAGAAAGTAACAGCCTTCAAGGAGTTCGAGGTAAGGTAGGTGCCACGGGCAGAGAATGCCAGTGCAGACGCGCTGTCATAATTGGCCACGTTCGACTTCATAGACCTTGGGCGATCGGTGTACTTTGAATTATTATCCCATCCAAGCACCGAAGAACCCCATGAGGTATTACCCGTAGGCGAATACGGCCCTAGCTAGATGGATGCCATAATCGAATACCTGAAGGAAGGAACACTCCCTGAGAACAGGGACGAGGCAAGGAAGGTACGAATGCGGTCAGCACACTTCCTTTTGAAGGATGAGACGCTATACAAAATAGGGTTTACCACGTCGTACCTCAAGTGCCTGAACCCTATCGATGGTGACTACGCACTCCGAGAAGTGCATGAAGGGATATACGGCCAACACCTGGCTGAAGAAAGGGTGAAAGGAGAGTCGAAGCCCAGCCTTGAAGGCATCCTGATAGAGCAAAGCTCCTCAGGATTTCGGTAGCTTGCTCCATCTTTGGGCCTCAGTACCTGGAGGACGAAC
This sequence comes from Macadamia integrifolia, assembly GCF_013358625.1. Classification (NCBI taxonomy): domain Eukaryota; kingdom Viridiplantae; phylum Streptophyta; class Magnoliopsida; order Proteales; family Proteaceae; genus Macadamia; species Macadamia integrifolia. The sequence goes on along the minus strand of NC_056558.1, from coordinate 43,852,780 downwards.
TTGCCTGGTATGCCATATGACATGCGGAGCTCCATCAACTCCTCTTCGGTCATAGTCGAAACTATATTCCTGGCTTCAACCTCCAGGGACTCATTTTCCTGGGCCCTAGAGTCGAGAAGTGTTTGAGATTTTAAAATGTAACCGCAAGCGTACGGATCAGTGTAGCTACGGGTCGAACACAAGGAGAACAACCACTTTATTTTTTTTCTTTTAATGATGCGAAAGTGAACTGATTAATGGTTGTGATCTAATTCCAATTACCGTCCTAAACATATGTATCTAAAATAACGTCCTAACCATTCGTCATCTAAGAATTTAAAGACGCAAGCCACGCAATTAAAATTAAACAAATAAATAACTGAAAATAAACAACCCACGCAATTAAAAAAAAATTAATAAAGGAAAAAATGCTGAAATAAAAATAAAGTAAAAGAAAGGGGATAAAGTTAGAGAGAGACTCACAAGTAGGTTTTTCTACTTAGCTTGAGGGATGCATCATAATATGAGCTTCCCTACTTGATCAGAGAGTCACTCTTACAAGGGTTACTCTACTTGGCTTTAGGAAAAGGGAGATAATTAAAATAAAAGCAATAAATTGATGGTTCTATGGCTAGGAGGGGCAAAGTCAACACATACACTAGCCATGAACCTTGGGGGAAAGGGATAGCAATAATGTAACGACTGAAACTAAAATCCTAAATTAAGAAAGAAAGGGTAGTCAGAAGAGGGAATGAGAGGGGGGAGAGAAGACTATTGAGGGAGCCTACTTACTTAAACTTCAACCCTTGAACTGAAAACTGGATCGATTTGAGATACTACCAGTACTAAAAATCAGATCTTGAATAAACAAAATCTGAAATTTCTAGTACTAGAGAAAACAAATCTGAAGAAAAAATAAATTGAACTTGAAAGACATGTTTCATAGCTTGTTCTTGTCACCTAGAACTAAGCCTAGAACTAAGCCTAGAACTAGAACTTAAAAATTATAGCTTGAATTGCTTAAACAATAAAAATAAAAGACTGAATCAAAAACAAAAGTGCTTGCATTAATTGAATAAAAAGAACTTACAAAAGTGTTTAAAGCATAAACCTAGAACTAGAGCCAGAGAAAGAGAAAACTAGAGAAAG